>NW_025110629.1:107288-166654 GCF_011392965.1 Frieseomelitta varia | reverse complement strand
GAGTGATTCCGCGTCGGTCACTCATTCACTCACTCAATTCAGTCACTTTGTATTAGTTGAGAAATAAAAGTATTTATTCCACATAACGTCTCATTCATTCTCATAAAACATCTCTCCGGAGGCTGTAAAAGGCACGACGAGAGAGCGACGAGCGAAGCGGGCAGCAACCAACGTTCACCGTGCGAGCTTGCCGTAACATCATTGTAACATTTACTAGCATTTAAAGCAACTCTCTATCTAACTCGACAGTATACACGTGAACTTCCGAAATGAAAATATTCACATTTTACTGATGCTCGTGCATCCCTATGAAACATATAATACATATACTAACTCCAAATTTTTACTCCAGAAAATCCAAGAAACAATATTTATAGTTGAACAAATTATAATCTAATCATCAGATCTAATCATCCCCACGTGTTGCATACACAGTTTCTTTAGCTCTGTTCACGAAAATACGAAAATTCGCGGTCTACTCACAAAGTGGACTCGAGTTCAAACGACTGCAGACGTTCGAACCTACTTGTGAGGTACTCGATCCTATCTCTAGTACGCGGGTTGTTGCGCAGCGAGCCTCCACCTACGGCTATCCGACTATTTTAAATGGCTAGACGCTCGCTGTACACAGGGTGGTCTACGTTAACCTGCAGCACGGGGTCCACCTGTGTGAAGCTTTCGCGTTTCGACGAACAGACGTGCAGGACTCTCGACGATTTGTGTTTTCTTTCATTGTATCGGCTCTGCTTCGTATGCAGGAATGCGCTCGAAGACAGTTCAGAGCTCGGGGGATTCTTGAATTAGCCGGCGGTTGTGCGTTGGTCTTTCCGTTCAGACTCTAGACTGCTAGAGAAACGCAACTATGCAGGGTATGATCTTTAAGATTCCAGCCGCAGACCCGGGAATGTGGAGATCGATCGGTTGCGCGGGCGATGGGCCGTTGATAAGTCGCGGCTGGCTTTGATACGGGCACGTGGTATTTCGCTACGGTGATACGTGAACGAGGAGAAAAGTGGATAATGAATTGATTAGTCACAGTGTTCGCGTATCTTCTAACCGAGAGAAGAATGCCGGTTACCAATTACGCTCTTGAGAGCTTAATGATCTAACTTGCCGATCGTGTTCCGTTTCTCTGACTGTGTCCATCGATTTATTTGTAGTTCCATCAGTCCCATTTGTTTTAATCTATCTGCGGTAAAATCTCCTGCGCTCGAATCGAAGACAGAATTAGCTTGATTAATAGAATTAGCTTGATTAATAGAATTTTCAGACCGCCTTACTTCTCTTCTAAATTCAGGCTTTATTTCAATAACAGTAGGACAAGATTTAGGAATTATTCGAGTTGAGTCAAGTGTGTAATTTGTTTTGTAATTTCGGTTTTGGTTCCGTGTTTGGTTTCACGTCCTCTTGTAATTTTCGAACGATGTACGCTTGGAAAGAGAGTTTTTAAACGGCGTGATAATTGGCGAAACTATCACGTGAATTAATAGTAAGAGAATGGTATAATCTTAGACTTTAAGCCTAATAACAGGAAGCTTGTTTAAATAATAAAACAGTTCAGCCTTCTATATCCGAACTAATAACGAGGCGAAAGTGTTTCAATTAGTGGAATTTTCGGATAATGGAAGAACTACTTTTCTGACGCTAAATTGCATGCATTTACTCAATTATCTAACTAGCGCAAGGTAATTTTTAAGCAGTGGAGTTAGATTCTTTTCAACCATCGAAGTTTCAATTCATTTTGAATGAAATACCGAACTTATTCCATCCGTCCCATCAGCAACTGTTTATAATATTAATAATATTAACTATAATGTGTATAGCATTCAAACCTGCCTTTTTAATTATCATTATTGTTGAATCAATTGCATAGTGAACATTCCAAAAAATGATGTTTCGCTTGTTCACAAAATTTCACCCGTCCGTCATCTATTTTCAGAAGATCGATACTCGCGAAAATTAAATTCAAAGTAAAATAAAATTTGCTTATTGAAACTTAAATCCTACCTACAATCAACCGCTTACAATAATCACGTGACTTTTCAATCCATGAAGAAGAGGCTGCCGAATAAAAACGGCGAGGTAAAAGGGACAAGGAGTTGCAGTAGGTGAGAAAGATCAATGGCGCGTCCATGTGTCATGCAGAAGCGGCAGTTTTTTAAAAGCGAGACGCGTTCGCGCAAAGCGTCGTCGCGTGGGAGCGGCACGTTTTTTCGCGCTGCCACGGCTCCAGAAATAGCTACGCGACGCGGCGGATACTTGGCCGCCGGGCAGAAAATAAGCCGACGGAAGCTCGAAGCACGCGAGCGCCGGTAAACATCCGGCGGAAGGAAAACGCGCGAGCCTCGATGAAATTGAACGAGGCGCGCTCGCTGGCGCGAAAGAGAGAAAGAGTCCCTCCCCTCGCGGCCGATCCCGTACGGCCCGCTAACGAGTGAAACTAGGTGAAAGTAACGAGAGCCTGGTATGGTTCTCCTTATATTCGTACGAGAGTGGCTCGTCCATCGCGCGAGCTCGCGATCTACGATCGAATCGACGATGAAAGAAGCACGGTGGCGGCGGCGTTAACCCCTTGCGCTGGCAATTGGTCCGCGGACCATAACGAGTGACCGAATCGTATACAATAATTCGTCGCTTTCCTTTTCTTTTGAACTCGTCGGTATGATATCGCTGGATAGAAATGATTGAGAAGTAATAAATTTATTATTTGTTCTGCCTGGGTTATACATAAATGTACTTGAAACTGAGAAAATGTTGCAATTTGGGGCAAAAAATTCTTATTCCAGCGCAAGAGATTAAACGGGCAAGATTTTCATTACTATCGTCAGAAGCATCGATGATTATACCGGCGCTGGAAGAAATCAAAGTTTTTAAAGAATGGAAATTTACGATGCAATAGAGGAGCTATTTACACGAGGATGGGTTGAAGTTTTTGCTTCTTCGCTTGAGTGAAGAACGTGTCTTTGCGAAACAACAAGGATACAAACAAACATTCGTTCTTCACTTTCGAGGTTGCACATTTATTTTTCCACGTGATCGTCGTGTGTCGCGATACATTTCCGCCAACGACGCAATTCGTTCGCGAGAAAGCCGACGTGTTTTTCTCGAAACCGTTTCTTCGACGCAGGCTTCATCTCGTCGTTGCGGTTCTATAGCGTGGTGCTTCAAGTTAATTGCGAACAAGTAAGAATCGCTAGGTTTCAATTCTGAGAAAGAGACATTGAACTTTATTGTGGATAAATAAATAATTTTAGAAGAATGAAGAACGAAGAGTTATTTTTTTTTTATCGTTAATTTGTTTCGCAATCATGTGTCTTCTCGTTTACTTTTTATTTTAGTAAAGGCGAAACCTTATATTTTTGAAATCCTTAAAAATAAAAATTTTTTATAAAAATCGATACTGATTAGTTTTATAGTACTAATATAGTTAAAAAGATAATAGGGACAACTTAATCCCAGTCGTTAATGGAAATTTCTTTTAATGCAAGATGATAATACGTAGTAAAAGTTGCGACGTTTAATTTATACTGTAATCGTATGCAAATGATACGTTAAGAGAAAACCGCAATTCACCGTTTAAAATAGACGCGAGCACAATAAATTTTGTGTAACGACCGATTTTCTCCATCTTTGTATGATTAATGCAATTTACTGGAATAAATTAAATACACTGTAGACTCACGTGCAGAAAAGGAAAAAAAATTGCTCTTAATGCCTCGAATAACCGACCAATATATTGGATACCTATAAGATGCAATATCAGAACTATTTTTACAAATATGATTTGTGTTACAAATGATTTTTTCACAAATAATCGTTCATCACTGAACATTACAGAAATAAAGAATAAAGAATAGAAAAGACATAGTTCTGATGCAATGGAAAACACAAGCTTAATGCGTGTAAATAGCAAAACATATAAAGTATAGTAATAGTAAATAACGAAACTCATAGAAACTGATAGATTACTCGAATAAGTAATGATTAATGAAACGATTAATGAAATGATTAATGATTCTATCCATCTCGTTTGCACTTGAATTTGCATAGTGCCCGAAAATTAACGAAGAGCAACGCCTATCGATCAC
Organism: Frieseomelitta varia; assembly: GCF_011392965.1. Classification (NCBI taxonomy): domain Eukaryota; kingdom Metazoa; phylum Arthropoda; class Insecta; order Hymenoptera; family Apidae; genus Frieseomelitta; species Frieseomelitta varia. The sequence goes on along the minus strand of NW_025110629.1, from coordinate 162,566 downwards.
TGTCTCTAACAATTACGACTGTCTACCTCTTTCGCAACAATTATATTTTTCTTCGTCGCCATCGTGGCTACTCCGTAGCTTGTTAATTCAAGGCGTCGCGTAATCGCGTTGCGTGGATTAAATTTAAATTCGCGAGAAGAGACCACGCGTCATAACGCGAGATTCTGAAAATTTTCCATTCTGAGGATATTCTCATCCTTGGAATGCACGTGAACGGCTGCACATTTGCTGTGTCGACTTTTCCGTGGATTATTCGGTCTTTCGTCGACGGAGGAGATATCGAGGACACTTTCACGAAAATTCACGAGCCGCTCGAAGATTCAGTTGCTTTTTACTCGGTTCGTAAACGCGTAACCTGACTCGAAAGACTTGCAAAAAAATTTCATCTCAAAGTGGAGGTTTACAGTAGCAACGGGAGAAGATTTCTTTTTAGCCTTGAGCGTGTTTCAATCCCTCGATAAATTAATTGCGCACGATGAACATAATAAAAATATATAATATATTCTATTTTAAACACTTTAGACATATTATATATATAATATATAATAAAGTATCTAAAATAGAATAATTTTCTGACAGAATTCTATTTTTTTAAATTATTTAAATTCTGTCCATTACTTTTATACTTATTTCCTGTTTAAAGCTCCACGGTATATTCATAATCAACCATTTCTACTCAGGTCATAGTTTTCTTACTTTCTTGCAACAATTTCACGATTACAGGCACAATTTTATTAGACTAAATCCAAGATTGTTTGTCTATGATGACAAAGGAACATTAAATTCCACGTACACGTGTATCTCGAACGAATCTGAGAGGTTAATCGGAACGGAGATTGGGATATTACCCGAGAGATAGGATCCAGAAATCGATTCGATTCAACGTGCTACTTTCCGAGTGGCGAATTCCTCGAAAAACCCATTGGTCTGAGGACGATACCAGACGATTAACGAGGCGTAAAAGCAGACGAGTTAAGCGATCGGCCGGTTAAAAATAGACGCGGATCCGTGACATGTGTTTTTATAAATTGCTACAGGCGGACGCGCCGCTCGTTTCCAAGCACACGCTTCATCCATAAATAATCCTCGATCGCGGATTTTTCGATCACTGCGGAAATAAAAACTCTGCCGACAACTACCGAGTTTCGGATCGTTACGTAATTTTCTAAATCACGACCGCATACTCCGTTCAATTCAACTTCATTGTCAACACGACGAATGAGAATCTTTGAATATGAAATTTCAAATGCGTGTAATACTCGTGAAAGTATTCGTACATTTATCGACACCTTTCGCAAATGCATCAAAATAAATTAATCATGTGAAACATCAAAATTTTTAACTACTCTGAAAATTTGTGCAGAGGTAACAAAAATATTTATAGTAAACGATCATTATATTAATAGTTGTTGCGTGCTTAAGACGACTCTTCACATTTAAGATAGTTAAGATCTATTAGAACTATTCATGTTTGGAAATTGGTTTCAAGTTTTATTGGATTTAAATAGTTTTAGCGTGACACCCGTGTCTCGTTTCAGGATAAAGTCAGTCGAAATGTTTCGGCAAATAATTTTATAGGTTAGAAGACTTCCTCTTCTACCAGGAGTTCTAGAATTAGAAGAGTACCACCTTGAACCATGGCATCATCGTGACGCCAGTGTATACCAATGTTCCATTTTTATCTATCCAAGTTAATTATTAATGTAGCGATTAACATTTTTTTCATTACTATAGAGTACGTAATAGACTCGCATTATATGTATCATTTCTTGCGATCGCAAAGAAACTGGGAAATAAACTCTTCATCTAATCTAGAATGTCATTGAAAAACTGGACCTACGACACTGAAAAAATAGGCTTCAATAATGATTATTAAGATCATTCTGAATATATGTTATCGTAAGATCATAGAGGATTACATATATGTACGTCGTAATAAGAGGAATTAATAATGACTGGATACACTATGACTGAATACCGATTAATTGTTTCTTCTTTCTTCTCTTCTACGTTAAGAATTTATTACAAATTATAATTTGGAGTATAGGAATATAGTCTTGTATGTTGACTTATTTCTTAAGTCACCATTTTAGATATATAAAAATAAAAAAAATTAATAATTATGTAAACTCAATATATTAAATGTTAATATTAACCCGGGATTACCCACCTGGGGGTCTAGCGCAGGTACATCCCGGCGACTAGACCCTCACGTGGGTAATCCCGGGTTAAATTAATATTAATCACGTGGCAGTCAACGTGTTAAAAGCTCAAGTATATTCATACATAGCAAGTCGTTTTTTCCTTTTAAATAACATATTAAAATATGTAAAATACTTTCAGTCATTTAACCACCGAGTTAGATTTATTATATGATCCTCATATTTTCGATACCAATAGTTAATCCATGAAAATAATTGTACAGTTATGTATTTAAGTTAATTATTTAGTACATACCTTTCTTCTCAGTTAATCCTTTGGATGTCTAAAAATTTAATACCGAATGAGGAGCACATAACAAATTAAGACTGCATATATCTTTAAATATATATCGTGATACTAAATTTGAAGCTCTGTCTAATAAGTAAACCAATTATTTCCAATTATTATTTGTACAATACTTTGGTACGGACTAAACACACAAAGAATTAAGTAAAATTAAAATTAAATTAGCTATTTAGCCATCGAGTGAAGTCTATACTAAATAAACACTTATCATAACAATCCTCATAATTTATTGGTCTCTAATAGTCCAACAATCGCGTAGCGTTAATATCTCCCCGCTGGTTATCACCCCGTTTAATCCCAAATGGTACGCGCTACAATTTCACAATTTTACAAGACAGAGAACTATCGTCCATTTATCATTCGCTTGGAAGTGTTCTAACCAGGATCGCGGGTCCAATCTTACGACTTGTTGGAGCTTAGAATAGCACCGAGTCAAGGTGATTTAAGCGAATCGTGAGCTCGTGCCTGGTCGAAAACCCGCGAACGAGACTGTGATGAAGGCGATTCGAAGTAGGAAGACACGAGAGAATGCTTCGACATCGGGGCACCGAATCGAATGCACGCGCTTTGTGTCCATCCCGATCGGGTATAACCGGTTCGATTCGGTTCGCCTGGTGATCGATGCGTTTCTAGATCCTGTTCTGCGTTACGTGCCTCGGACCTAGGTTAATCCACGGGGTTTAAGTTATCTCGGGCTCGAGATAACTTGGACCCAAGATAGCTTCGATAGCGATAGTTCAAGGCTCAACCGAGGACTAACCTAGCTCGATCTTAAGTACTATCCACTTAAGCGTGAGATGAGCTCCGTTTGAGACTGTGAAGCGAAATAATGATGGAATTCCTACTAGATTGTTAATAGGCGGGGTGTAACTTAAAGTCGGATGGAATTGCGCTATGAATCCGATTCGATCTTATTTCAATACATTGGTTTATATAGTATACATTACAATATATATAAATATATTTTTATATAAGTATATTTAAGTGTAGTATATTATATTATAATATTATAATGTTACCGGGCAAAAATTTAGATACTCTTTCACTAAATTTCTATTTCATTTAGTATTTTTTGGTTAGATATATACTATACAATGACAGTATATCTAACCAAAAATAAATTCCTCTACTACAATACTTTAAGCGAGGGAATCGCAGTTGATATTGAAAAACTAAAAGATCTACACTGATTAAAACTCTAAAATAAAGACGATCCGATACATTAAAATTGCCGATACCTTTCACGTCTACCGGCACTATTAACACTCTCATTTGCAAGAATGTTTCGGCGTGAAGGCGATCGTTGCACGCTGCAAAAGGAGAAACAGGACGAGGAAGCATGGCGGAGGGTCCCAGGAGGAAGGCACGATGCTAATTTTTCAGGCGGCCCCGCCGATCGAAGCCCCGAAGCGCGGGCATCGCGTGTTCCTAGCGTCGCACGAACGGAAAGCTCTGAAACGCACACAGCCGCGCGCGGAAGCAGCCCGTAATTATATTGTCACGCCGCGGGTGTTCAATTTGTCGACGAACATCCGCCTCCCCCGCGTTCTTCGTTAACCACCTTTGGCCGCCGCCTCTACCTCTTCGACAACTTCGACGCTACCTTCCTCCTCGCCTTTACAACCCCGTTACAATTACTCTCTCAGCTGCGTTCTCACGCTTTTGGACGAACGAGACTCCCACAGGATCGGTGGATTTCCGTGCGTTTTGTAGGAGATTTAAAAATCAACAATTGTACAGAATGGCGAGAAAGTGTGTGTAAATAAACTCAAAATATAGTGCGTGTATATAGTCCGTATAACACATTTAGAAGGTAAAGGTATTTTTTATTTTTTTGTTTTATTTGCATAAAAATCCACAGTCTAGCGATCGGGTCGAATGATGTTAACATTCTACTATCTAACTATTATAACTAAGAAGTAACTATCGATGACTAAAGTGTGAATGTTGTATCAGATAAGATTGCAATGGGGGGGAATTTGTAATACAATAAAGACAACACAAGTTCTCTTATTTCATAGATGATCGTTCAAACTTTTAAAAATCTACTGATGTAAATCTAGATTTTCACGGAACATTATAAATTTGACATTTTTATTTAAATTAATCTGTAAATAAATAAATAAATAAATAAATAAATAAATATTAATCTATGAATAAATTATATTTAAGAAATTAGGGACGAATTAACTTGTCTTCGTCTCGGTTTAGAGATTAAAATTAAAAATTGGCAAATAGCCCACGACTAAAATTACCAGCAACTAAAGTATTTTGTATCGGAAAGATTAAGATATAAATTATATATACTCAGCATCACCGATGTAATCAGCGTTTTATCAAAAATTTCTGAAAGTCAGTGTTGTAAATTTCTGTAAAAGAAATTTCTCTTACGAGCTTTTGGTCTGAGAGTTGTAGCGTTGAGGGGACGCTGAGGTAATTTTAAAACGACTCCTGCTATTTTTAAGATCGTCGAGTTATTTCGGCATTGGATATTTCATAGACAAATAATAGACGAGGAATAATTTTAGAAGGCTGAGAAGAGCTAAGAATAAAGTGTGCAGACGAAACTGGTTTTCGTACGAGGAAATATAATTTTTCTGAATTGTGAATGTAATTGAAACTTAATCGAGCACTGATAGATTTCGCTTTTTCAACATATAAAATGTCCAATTTTTTAATATTAATTTTCTAAACTTTTTGTGGGACAGTATTATAAAATTTGTTAACGTTTGAAGATTCGAGTTGTAGAATGCGAAAGTGACAACTCTGTTGTAATTATAGAAATTGTAACCTTTTTTAAAACCTCAGTCTTCTTCTAGAGTTATCTTACATCTGCATATATATCAGTTTCTCAAGTACATCCCCTTATTGAATTAGGATCGTAATAATTATACTAGTTAATAAAACTTTTTATTAAATTATATACAATTTCTGCTAAAAATTCGTAAGACGTTGTGGTGCTAATTCAATGATTAAGGGCTATCTCGATACACTGAATATCTAACGTGAAATCCGACGAATAATTCGACGTATGATTTGTTCCTGATTAAACTTTTTTGTCAATGTAATACACAACGAATATTGACCTGTTCGAGTAAACGTAACACACACACACACACACATACATACACACAAAAGAGCTGAGTTATCGAAACGACTGCTGTCTAGACAAAGCGTGGGATCAACGAATCGTCGAGCGAAAATCCAGTTTCGTCGAGACAACGTGCAGTGCAAGCGTTGTCTTAAATAGCGTTAAAAGTACTTACATAACTAATCATGGGTATGTTGCGGGACTGAGCGACTATGGCTTCAACGTAGCACGAGCCTTCTGGTCCAAAGAAGGCTGCAACCCCGTCGCAGATCATATCGATCATTGCCTTGGTGGCTTCCACGGTTTCTCCCCTCGTGTCGCTCCATCGCATTACCAGCTTTACGTTTGGCAATATGTTCGGGTCACTGTTGATCTGAAATGAAAATTCAACAGCTGATTAGTCGAAATTTCGAATTTTTTTTTCTAGCTAAATATTAAAGTAATTATTGGAGTATTATTAGAACTCAGTACACTGTCCATTAATTTTACATTACATTTTTTGTTTGGGTTTTGAATTAATTCTTGAAAATATTTTAAAAGGATCGATACTCGTTACAATGTCGAACAACATTAATTAAGTTAGTTTCGTGTGATACACAGTTGTACGAGGTACGTATCTTTTGTTTTAATTTATCCAAATTTTGATATTAAATGTTTCTAGTATTGTAAAATTATATTACATATAATTTTATTAATTTCCATTATATATGTACAATTTTATTCTATTACATATTATATCATATTTTCCTAATTTCACCGAAAACACGTAAATTTATCTGACACAAAGATCCAATGAAAAATTGTTGCATCGAATCTTTAATTGTTTCAAGCCACAACCACACTATCGAAACTACAACGACGGAGCGTATAAAGTTATGGTTGTTTTACGTAATCACCGCAAGCTTTATGCAACGTATTACGAGGCCTACCATCTTATTGAATTACAATAATTAAACGATGTCACGGGATAGCGATCATTGCGAACCGTGGGTTAGCATACTTAGCCTACTTAATTGTTTCCAGTAATGCCCCAGCTCGACTGATTTAATGAAACTAATTGCGTTACCATAACCGCTGTCGTAAATATTCACTCTCGTACCAACGATGATAGATATTGTGACCATGATGTACAAATCACGAGATCAGAATCGAATAATGCACGACAATGTATCAACGATATGGTAATTGATTTGGAATAATGATTTCCAATGTGTATCTGGTCTATTAAATTTTATTGTAATCTTAAAATAAGTTTCCAATGTGTATCTGGTCTATTAAATTTTATTGTAATCTTAAAATAAATGACACATTTTCATAAATGTAGGTAATTTGAACAATGACAAGTTCTAGAATATTATTTTTACGAGGTTTAAATCTTTGCACTCAACAAATCTGTACAATAATTTTCAATTGCGTTGAAATCCTTCTATTCTAACCTTAGTTAATAATGAACTGACGTTACTAAATAAAAAAAAGAAAAAATAAATAAAAATGTTTCTATCATTTCCCTGCAATCTTCTTCACTGTAAATAAATATACAGAAGAATAATAATCTCTTCAACAGCATGTATAACTATTAATAAAATCCATTGTGCCTAATAGCGAGAAAGTCACTATATCATATGGTTATCATACGTTATTTTGACTTTCGTTAGTTACAGCGTTCCATAATACGCGCGCGGGTCGATTTTCCTCGGCTCTTGACTTTCGATGGTATTCCCTTCGCGTTGGAATAAATTTCTGCCCGGCAGGAACGTCGATTAAAGTTCAATTCGTAATGTTAGCCGCGCGATGTGTCCCGGTTCTTCGCGAGCATTCCTCCGACACTCTTACGCTCGCATCCGGCTCGCGTTTATGCCGTGTACGAGGCCGGCGTGTGCGCTGCCTTATTATGCAAATCTCGAATTCAAACAAACAATACTTTTTCCAGGTAGTTGCTAGTGCTATAGCAGCGTCGTCGAGTCAAAACTTATATAGGTATCGATCGACAAATTCTTTTCGTGCACTACTGTTGTTCGATTTCACGTACTTTTGATAAAAATTCCTTTGGAATTCGAGAGGTTTCATGAGAGATGAAACTTTTCTTCGTTACCTCAGATTTTTCTGCTGAAGGCTTGACAAAGCTAAATAAGCTTCTGTTCTTGAATTTTTTTTTGCCGTAGATTTGTTAATGTGCTTTTTATCTCTAGAACTGGGATTTAGAGAAAAAAAAAGCCTGACCTCCACAAGTCAAAATTTACCTCTACGTGCATAAATAATTAGACACTTACAACTAGCAATTTGCATAGTTTCGACGACTGACGAATGACGTTCTTTTCAAGTTTCATATTTATTTCTGATATAAGCTGATTCAACAGTGAATGAACAGGTTTAAAGCTGTCTATGTTGTACACCAATATACATTTTAGAATAAATATTCTGTCATTCCTACACACACTTTTAAATTCGTTTTCTTTCTCTTAATCAACATAATCATTCGTCAACAATGAAAATTCAAAATGTTTTATAATATAATATAATACCAAAGTTTTTCAACAAGCGCTCGAATATTTTCGTGAACCGCCGAACACAAAGAATTTAAATTGTACAAATAAAATATACACACCAAACGCGTGATAAACGCTTCAAGCTAACGGGAGAGCAGAATTCTAAAGACTCGAACTTGATTCGAATTTTCTCAATCAAATTTTACAACACCATCGATGACTAAAAGCTTCGAAACATTTCCGCCGTTCTAAGGAACAATTAACAGAAAAGAGCACGTCGATTAATTTCCTCGAAGTTCTAAGAAAATCCAACCAATCATCCACGCCAGTATTTCTCCATCGTTGAATTTTTTTTCAAATTCTGCGTAGGCAATGACCACATAGCCCGTGGCGACGGTCACAGCAATCGCGTTAGTTCTGTCGACACTTGCAGATCGGTTCAGTCACATGGTGGGAGTATCGGCAGTCGATGGCTTAATTGCACGCACGCATCTCGCGGCATTGTTCTTGGAACGAGCTAAGAACGCGATGTGATCAATTACGTACACGCATACGTCGGTTACACAACGAAAGCAATCGAAACGCGTGGTATTAGAAAATCTAGTGAAATTAGAAAATCGACGATGATTTTCTATATCGAGCGCAATGATGGGATTTTCAGACATTTTCGAATCTGTACGTTTGACGCTTTGAAGCTGCTGTTGATTGAAGCTTAATGCTGCTGAAAGCCTCGCTAAGTTTCGCGCCCTGAAAGTTTCGAAAGACTTTGATGGTCTTAATTGTGTTGAAAGTCATGATCGACTTTGATTGTCTCGAGTTTATTTCTTTTGTAATACGCAGCAGGTGGGAAAGTAAGGATGACAATTTCATCCTTGAAAATTGTGAAAATTATGAAAATTCGAACACCTCTGAAAACATTAAAAAATGTTTTCCACGACAATTGAAATTTGCTTTTTAAACATTCCGTCATCTAATCATAATGTACAAAGTTTAACATATTTGCGCAGCAAGTTTCAAAGAATCATCGTAACGTTAGGGATGTATCGCTTAATGTTAATATTCAGAGATCAATAAAAATGGCAAAAGAAAACAGAAATTATGTAACAAGTTCCAAGAGATTATTGTAAGAAGGAGAGTTAAATATTCCAGACGACGATAGATCTAGCGATAAAAAAAAAGTTCAATATTTAAAATGAAACTGATACCAAAATAAAACCAACTGAATCGTTATATGACTTTTTCCTTACGAAGTTATAATAATTTAAAATATCGGCAACTTTTCGTCGTTTCTGGTGAAAGAAACGAGGTGTTCTCGAATGTTTATCCCTATTTACGTGTGAAATTCATGAGTTTTCGTGCAGCTTCGTTCCAAAACCAGAGAGAAGTAACCGTTAAAGCGGTTCTGAAGAGCGACGCTATAAAAAATCATTGCTCTTCCCGTTGGATGGTTCGCATTCCTGGCTTTGCACCTGCCCTAACGACCGCCGAATTCGCCCCGCGGAATGTGTATAATAAGTGTCTCCCACTCTTTTTCCTCTTTTTCTGCAACTGCTGGTGAAAGTTGACATTCGTCATCCTGATCGCGATTGATCATTAATAGACAACACGATTGAAATTGAAAAAAATTTTGTTTCAATTCAGTGAATGATCAAGTTGATAATTAATTGACATTTAACTGCGAATATCTTATTGCTTAAATTCACCTATTCACCTTGGAATTTTCTTTTGCGATGAATCGACTTAATGTAACTAAGTAATTTATTTTTGGAGAATCGACTATTAATCGCAAATTGAAATAACTAAAAATACGCTCAAATCAAATATAATGAAGCTAAATGAAAATGAAACAACTGATTAATTGCAAAGTAAATTAAAATTGAGATTAAATCAGATTGAAGTTCAGTTGAAATGAAGTTGAAATTAAAATTAAAACAGACTTTATCTCTCAAGGTTTCCATATTACGTAACAATTTTTTGGGATACGAAAATTAAAAAATATTTTATACAAATTTACAAACGTTTGTAGATAATAACAAAATTTTGACATAGTCTCTTAAAATTGAGCGAGTCTTTAAAATAAATTCGAACCAAGATCAAATCAAATAGAACGAAGTTTTATTAAGTTTCAACTGAATTTAGTTTTATTAAATTCGCAATTCAAAGAAAGTTAAAATTAAATTGAAACAAAATGGCAATTAACAAATATTGAAGTTGATCTATGTGTCTTCCGAGGGGCTCGTATATGTTAAACAAAGGATTTACGAATGTAGAGCCACGCTGTATTTACGAGACCAGAAAATTGGCTGACAACGAAGAGACAAACATTTATATCAGTCCCATTAAAAAAGCGTGAGATCAGAGGACTCTGTTCTGTGAAAAGCTGTCTGAGCATGAAACAATATTCGCAGACAGTGTACACTCGCGTTGTTGCCACTGGCAGGGTTTCACCAATCAGCTTATTTTCGAGTAATTGAAGGGCGTCCGGTCGTGGAAGGCTGTGGACGACCGAATGCCAACCATCAGGGTCGGTAAGAACGACTTTGCCATGATTCGTCGCGTGCACTCAGAAAAAAAGAGACAAAAAAAAAACAAAAAAAATAGAAATTCAATGGTAATATTGTACGTAGTTATGAATATCTAACCACTAATTTAAATATCGTAAAAACTCAACCGACTGAGTTAAATGATCATATATTTTGTTTATATGTCGACTTTGAAGTGATTTATTTGATCTCGTTGGACAATTATTTGTCATTATACATATAGCAAGAGTTCGTAGAACGAAAACGATACTTGTTTGACTTTTTAAATTCTCAGATGACAAATTACGTTAGTAATGTAATGGATAAATGGTGAAGAATTCGAGGCGTGAGGTATTTCCTTCCCGAAAGTCTTTATTCGACTGTCGGATTGTCGTCCGATCAAACATTCCCCTTCCCAGGCACAAACCTCTTCCCGGAACATAAACAGTTTGTTCCTATGGCGATCGTCCCAATGATCACCTACAGTAATTTAGTGTCTATAATAGTAATGTTTAGTAATGAAGTCTAATATGGCAGATATTACAGCAATTGAATTACATCTTGATTTATTGTTTAATGAATATTAATAAGTTCTGCGAAAGCAACTTTTGTCACAAAATTGGATACAGTTCTGGAAGTTGAAGATGTTGGAATATTATTTTTCTCTTCTTATTTGTTCTTTTCTTTTTTTTTTTTTTAGAAGAAAATATCAGTGGGGCAAAGACAAAGGACATATATTCGAATAAGTAAATTTAGACGACAGGAATTCAAATAATTAACAAGCTAAAATTTTGTTTAAATAAATAAAAGAATTAATCAAAAAACAAGCAATTTACATAATTAGGATTCATATTAAAATTCATATTCATGTATCAACTGAAATTCTTTTACATGATAGAAACTGACGTTCCCAAAGATATCACTTTCGTATAAATAAATAAAAATTCACTCGATAAGAGTGAAACCATCAACCGTTTCATTTATATAATAATTAGTTACTCGCATAAGTAGATTCAGTCGACATCAACTGAAACTTCGTTCAAATAAATCAAATTCGTGTAATAGGGATTCATGTTTGCATAAGTAGATTCAGTCACGTTTGTACAAGTAGATTCAGACGGTAGAAATTCACTTAGTCAGACATTAATAGTTTCCTTCACTCAATAGTACACGCTTGTGTTTCAATAAATTCAATTGGCAGGAGTTCCGTGTAATCAGATACTAATTAAATTTTCACTGAAATAAATCAAGCTCGTACAAGAATTTTTGACAGTCTTTCTCTTCTGTCTACAATTTTTATGAACACACGTGCCTGTTGTTGACTGCTGAGAGAATCTAGAATTCACTCAATCAGATTAAAATTCGACAAATTAACATTAATCGTAACATTTACAACTCGGAGGAATCAAACGAAGCTACTAGACAGCTCGTTAAACTCTTGGTCGAGTGAAATCGTTTCGGGTGAATCACGAGCGCGTGCGACAGCTGCGATCATCTCGCGGTCTTCAAAAAAAAGAAAAGTCTCGAGAATAATTGAATCACTCGCAAGAAACCGCGCGCGTCAATTCAAAATATTCTCGTTTCGCTATTTACACTTATTATTGCCTGACGTAAAACTAGTTTACATCGTGGGAGTGTGTCATAGTGAATTCCAGCAATTTTATCTTTTTTCATCTTTCTTTTTTTCCCCGCTTCGCGAGTATCGCCGGCAGCGAGGCAAAGCGCACCTGCGTGCAAAACCATTGAAACGAGCGAACGTGTTAAGCCCGATTCACGCGCGGCGACGACTTTCCTTCTTCGACGCTGGCGACGAGACGAAAACGACCATGTTAATTGAAACTGGCCTCGATTCAGACCGATGAAAATGATCTCACGCTCGTTCGAAGATTCAAATGTCGCAGATAAAACTGCCGCCACTCTTGTTTGCGTTCAAGTATAGCAATCGAATGTATGTATTAAGGTTAGGAGAGGAGAGCACGACGAGACGGCACGACGTAATACTCCTGTAAACGTTGATTTCGAGAATATTAAGGCACGAAAACTAGGTCACGAATTACCAACCAACGACTCAATAACGTCGCAGTATTTTCATTCGATATATCGAGCGGTATCTCGAGAGTCTTGAAAACGTTCGAAGTTACCTAATATAATATTGATTCGATAAAAATGTTTCTTCAAGGGTGCTGTTCTTTTCTCTCACTCTGACAACCGTGTGAAATGTAATGTTACTAGCTAATATAGATATAGAATAATTACGGTAAATATGTATGATTGTCTCGATCGTATTTGTTTGAATGTAAATTAATTTTGTAATATCGTTGACACTTTTAATAGCTCTTCTCTTTTAGAAAGAAATTAACTAGCATACTTAATTTTAAATACACGTATAATGTGATAATGTGGAATTCAATATTTTTTAAAAAGATTCCTGTAACATACATGTATGTCGAAAAGATCATTTGTGACTGATTGATAAGGCATTGAATTTTAAAATTATTCTTTCTTTTATTATACATTCATCCTCCGGAGATCGCGGTTGATCCAACAGATGCATGTAAAATCCAATTATAAGTATTTGTATAGTTAGCAGTTATCTAGTTTAATTATATCTACATATATTTCATATTAATTTTAGTACGATTAAAAATTTTTTACACGTCTGTAGAGCCTTCTTGCAAAAATTGGCACAGATTTTAACGTACTGTAATAATATATCCGTTAATATTCTATATCTATATGTGTACACTTTCAATTTTGGATCATACAGAGGGTTAACCATCTCGAGGAATCGGCGATCACGCCAACTCGAGCGTATTAGAAGCGAGCGTGGCCGCACGTGGAAAAACTTTCACCGCGCGGCTAAAAATACAATCCGCATTATTTCTCTCCGTTATGAAACGGTGGCTGTTGGTGTTAACGAAAGTAAAAATACAACTCGACTTTGGTCCACGTACCAAAATAACTGCCGCGATTTTTCACTTTGAATGTAAAAATGCGCGGCTACGTACATATTTCCAACTACGTCGTAATATTCGCGCGTGTGAGTTGAGCTTAAGGTCCAAAGTAACGAGCACAGAGGCCGACATTGCGATCGCGATGCTTACTCTTGCGTAGCGTGTCCAAGTACATAAATAAACGCGCGCAAAGCTCGTTTCCTGCACCTTTCGACGTACGTCACACCACACACCGCTTGTTACACACTCGTTTCATACTTGCCTAGTCCCTTCGATCGAATATTTCGAGTATACATGGGATTTTGGTGAGTTTTCGTTAGAATATATATCGATACGTTATCGAGCTGAATTGCCAAGAGTTGCTCGTTAACAACGTATTTTTCTCTTATAAACCGGTTTTTCTTTCGTGCACTCGGTTTTTACTTGCGCGCTTAGTTCGCTATTTTCGCTGTTAATTCTTACGAATGGGGCTGTTGCTCACACTTATCGGAGAACAATTTTTACATAAAGTGTTACGAGTCTTTTTTCTCAACAAACTATAGCCGACTAATTTCCTTTTATGAGATCCTTTCTAACTTGCACAAACTTTCATTTACATATTTTACGAAAAGTCATTTAAATCTCTAAAAATTCACAGTTTTGTATCTAGAAAATTTCTAACAAAAATTATAAATTTGGTCATTTCGACCGAACCTTGGTAGTTCCAGTGTTAATATTTTTTTTATTTTGCGTATCTTTTTATATTTTTACGCACAGTGTCCGCGTTCTGTAGATTTTTGTATTCTCCAAAAATGTATAAAAGATCACAAGGCGATCAGAATTTCGTCTCACGGAAGGAACCGGAGCAACAACGCTCTTTCGCTCCTCGGATCTCGAAACGGGGCGGCAAGTTTAAACGGGACGCGGATCTCTTGGAGCGGGGATGAGGAAGGCGCGAGAAATAAAAAGCTGACCACGATTCGGAACGTTCGGTTCCCGATAGCCACGGTGAGATACCAGTATCCCCAGAATAATTATCGGCGTAACGGCAATCCATCTTTGATGTAACTTGTTATTTCCAAAGAGTAGAACCGGATACGCGCCGGGCCGTGATACGATCGGCCGGTTATTTCGACGATTCCCAGAGGTTTCTCAACACCCTTCTACGCCGCGTTTACGGTTGCAAAAGAAAGTACGAGCTCGTTTCGAACTAAATAAAAAGCTGGAGAACGAAACTAACCTTCTTCTTCTTCTTCGTCTGGAGCAAAAGAAGCAGAAGCACAAGAAGAAAAAGAAGAAGAAGAATCGAAACTAAAAGTAGAAGAAGGAAGAGGAAGAAAGGAGGGAGAAAGAAAAGAGCAAGTGGAGTAAAAAAAAGAAACGTAAAAAGGGGGAAGAAGGTAGACACCGAGAGGAAGATCGAGGGAGGAGAGAAGGTTTCTCGATCGCGAGCGAATTCTTCTCACGGTTGCGAGAGCGCGCAGTTTCGTCGGCGGACGCGTGGGCGGACCGGCGAATAATGCCGGTCTTGTATTTTTAAACCCTCGCACGAATCGGCATCTCCAGGGAGGAAGAGAGAGAGAGAGAGAGAAAGAGAGACAGAGAGAGAGAGAGATGCCGGGTCACTCTGCACGTTGCACACAGCTCCCGCGCGCTGCAGCCGGGAGAGCGCACCTTTCTCTTTTTCTTTTTTTCTCGTACGGGGAGAAGAGAGGCTCGCCGCGCGGCGAAAACGATCTCACGGTCCTTGGTGTGCGCGCTCGCGACCGCGCACCGCGCCGCCGATCCTCTCCAATGAATTATCGGGCCCTTCCAGATCGTGGAACGCCGCGCGCTCCTGGTCCAGCTCCGCTCTGACCGCCCGCAGGAAAAAACCTCGAGACAGGGGCCCGCGATATTGGCCCCGACCTTACTTTTCGGCCTGGTCCCAGGATTCGCCGAGCGCCGTGTTCGTTCGGTACGTGGGAACCGCGCCCGGATCCACCACCGGCTACTGTAATTAGGAGCCACTGGTTTCAGAGCGCAACGAATTTTCATGTGTATCGCTCTGACACACACATATACACACACATACACACATGGGGGGGGGGGGATACGTGGAAATTAACGAGTTGAAGGTGGTTAAACCTGAAATTTTCTATAAATATCGAACATGCGGATAGCGTAGGTGTGGATACTCGAGTATAAAAGCTACACAGATATAGGTGTAATTAATGTATCGGTATTTCAATGGATTTTTGGAGTCCGTTTCTCAGAAATGCGGAAATATCTGGAATATAATGTATAATGGAGGAATCACCTGGGTCTTCTCGATTCATTTGATATTGTGTTGTACTTTATAAATTTGTGTTTTTATGAGTATTCGGAACAAGCACCACGCGTGTGTATTTCTACTAGTATTTCTGTACAAAATATGTAAATTGGAATTTTGAATTTCAATGTTTTTTTTTTTTCAAGAAACACAGATACAGGTGTAACCGATGTTTTAATAAATTTGTGGAATTTTGATACGAACACGACGTTTAAAAAATCGCGTACCTGTAATATTCGAGGATTTCCTAAACTAAAAAATGTACTGTTCTTCTTTAATAACTGTTAGGTTAAATAACGGTACACACTCGAAGCGAGGAAAATGTGAATTGAACGAGAATTTATATTTTGTTCAGAGGAAATCTTAAAAAATAGTTGGATTACGATACAATTAATTCATTAATGAATGGTCACGAGTTTGATCGAAATGGAAATCTTTCCGTTTGCTCTAGGTCATCGGATGATCGCTAAGTTTACTCGAAAAATCTTTCACGTATGCACAATCTGCATCCAAGTCGAAACGCGTGCGTTTCACGCTCGTAGGAAATTCAACTTTAAAATATTGTCCAAGGAAAAAGCAGTCGTTTGGTAAATCATCTTCTCGAGCCTTCGCGTGGTAGCGAGGTTCTGCTTCGTTGATCCATTGCGTGTTTCATTGACCGTGCCGTGCTATCTTGATCGAGTTCGCGAACACGAATTAACGAGATGCGCGAGAGTTATATTTAGGATCGGCTAGAATGTGTGTTTAGATAAATGTTTGTATCTTGGTGGTTCGATATAAATTGCGGCGTTAATCCTTTCCATTTCCAGAGCAAAAAGAGTGCATGATAGCCACAGGAAAAGTTCAAGTCGTGCGTGTGATAAAAAATTGAGTGGATCGTTGATCTTTACTGATATTTAGAACATTGCTATTAATATTTGACTATTCGTTGTTGACAAGACCACTCTCTTTTCTCGTTAATCATATTTATAGTTTGAATAATGATATGTAGAGATGTTAAAATTTGTTGTGTAGGTCAAGTTAATGATCTTAAGGCGGCTCAGGCATACAGATGGCCTGCAGACGTTGCATAACGCCATGTAAAATAATATAATATTAATGCAATATTATAATAATATAACATTAATGACTGTGAGAGAGAATGAGAACGAATGAGAATGCATATCGAGGGAAAGTGTGAATCTGAGAAGAGTAAAGTAGACAGCGTGGAATGGCACAAGATTGAGTAAACAGTATGTAATGGAATAAATCCAGTTTTAATTAAGTTTAGCCTTAAATATACACTAAGTTAAATCTCGTTACGTGAACTCGTTACAATCGACCCTGATTGTCTAACCTCCCACAATCCCACAGATATTTTCATATTCAAATAGAGCGTACATCACTTTGTTCGTTTTTCTAAATTATTTTACCGAAATACGACGATAATTGCTAAAAGTGTTACTGGCGTTATTTAACGAGTGAATTAATTTCCATACATGTACATCACACATGCATGAATGGAAAGATCAGTGGAGAACTTCAAATCATACGAATGCACATTCCACACACACTAGGATAATCGATTTTAACATAAATAAAAATTATTGTTGAACTATCTGTTACGAAAAAAAAAAAAAAAAAATGTTTCAGATAAAAAGTGATAGCATACGTTTTCTCAATGCAGCTCTTTATTTCTTACAAAACTGTATTAAGGTCGAGAGACAAAGACAATATGAACACAACACTATCTCTTGTATTTTTTCTTATCTTTCAAACGACAGATTTTACAGAATTAACGTTAAAATATCTCTGCGAAGCCAACGATTTTTCTACGTAAACACAATCTTCTAAATAAAAGACTAGGTTGTCTAAATAAAGACCAAGTCAATATTAGTGCATTAGAAATTACACAATCTGTTCCAATGTGTTCGTCAAACTAACTATGCTATCCTACACCATAATAAAACGTTTAACAGTTCATCACTATTACGATGAAACGTGAAACATTGTAAAACATGATACGAGGAAATCAACGAAAGCAGAGTACAACGAAAAAAAAAAAAAGAAGAAAAAAATAAAGGAAAGGAAGAAAAACTCACCTCGTCAAGGGCCATGGAGAAGGCGCCAGAAATAGCGAGGCCCTGGCGATCTTTGAGGCCCCCTTTGATGGCCGTGAGATATCCAATAGTAAGATTCTGCTGTTTCCTCGGTTGTATGGACCTGGTGAACGTGGATCTGGGATACGTGTGCCTGGAAAGCGCCTGCTGCCACTCGGCCCCGGGCAATCCTGGCGGCTCGGCTAGGCCCAGGACCAGAGGGCTGCTGGCCAGCAGCAGCAACACCAGCAGGGCCCGCGAGCTCTTCCCGTACGAACGTGGTCGCAACGGTTGCGGCTGATCTAGCCGATGCCGTCGATTGCGTTCTTGAGGGACTTCCTGGCGACGGGGAGGCCTGCGGCGGCTCGGCTGCACTGGCGGGCCGGGGCGCATGGCCGCCGCCGCCACCGGTCAGCACCGCCTCCCTCCCGCTCACCTGCAATCATAATTAAATCAGTTAGTCGAAGAACACTGATACAGTGGTCGAAAATTGACCGCTTTCAATCCGTTTGGACTCGTGACTCAACTCCTTCGAGCGATAACTGGTCAACCTCTTGCGCTGGACTGACTTGATCTTGCGCTACACACGTCGAGAACTTTTTGTCGCAAAATTGCAATATTTTTCCAGCTTTTAAATATATTTAAGTATAATCGGATACACAGGCAAAACAAATTATCAATTTATTTCTATCCGGTGATATCATACCGACGAGTTCAAAAAGGAAGCGACGAATTTTATTGTATACGGTTTCATAGTCCGCAATCAGTTGCCATCGCAAGTAGTTAACTCATCATACTGTTGATGGTATGCTTGTGATTACTTTCATGTCACGGTCAGTATTCCGCTTCGTGCAATGATACTCCATTTTTCGAATATTTTAACACTATATTGTCAGAATAAAATGTCTAGAAGCTTTTTATAATAGCACATTCTACATTCCGGGGTTGAACTACGAAAGACTCTACCTACTGGTACGTGAAATTGCTAGAAAATTAATTTTCTTTTTCCTTAAAATAATAAATCTGGTCCACTTTGAAATTACAACTTTATTGTACAAACTGTGGTACAGCTGAAATTAATTTCTCTCCAAGAAACATAAAATTCATAGTCATCGATGATTACTTTCTACGAGCACACTGTTCTATTATTAGCATACTAGTGAGGAATGTGACACAACAAACTTCGTACATCACTAATAGCTCTTATCATGACGGGCAGACGAAATTTATCCCCATTAGTTGAACTTAATATTCTCAACGAGAATATCCAAGTTCAAATTCCGAGAGAAAAAAAGAGAGAGAGAGAGAGAAGTGAAGAACACTTTATTTGCACGTTCTATCTTTATCGTTTTACATCTTGATGAACAGATTACACACTCGTGTATTTTTAACCACTTATCTCTTCCAGTATTTGAAAAAAAATTCACCTAAGCAATTAGATGCAAGTGCTCGACTTAGAAGTGTCATTTTCCACGCTATCTTTCTTGCTGAACTGCCACTTATCATCGGTCACCGCTTATTCGTCTCTGAGTCATTGCATGTGCCATCTGCGCGAGAGGCTAATAATAACTGATATCCTTAAAACGATAGAAACGTTGCGCGATTTTCAATCCGCTCCGATTCTTCGTTGTCTACTCTCGATTGATCGAAAAATATATACAGATTATAGGAAAGAAGAAGAACACTTTTGTGAGAGATCTGTGATTCACTGGAACTATTGTTTAAATTTCAACGTGACGCATGAGACGATTCTGAACAATTCCTACTCTTTTTCAGCTCATCGTATTCAATTGTATTGTCACATCTTGAAAATTTGCTACGATCCTCCAATAATCAGGATCGGAAACAGATGAAAAAGACGATCCTTCAAAATCCTCAAAAATCGGAATCAAAACCAGATGAAGAAAAAGAAACGCTTCGTTCTTCGATCACTCTTTACGAATTCATCGCGTGATTAATCGTTGCACTGTTTGTTTATAAACGTAATAACCTTGCTCTTAAATTCCACGTTGAAAATGAGTCAGAGAGCGCATCGAAATTGCATGTTGCACGAAGCTAGTATCTCGATAATCGGATATCAATGATCTTCAGGAAATCTTACGTCAGAGACGCGGAGGATTACGGGTAAAACGTTTGCGATTTAAGATTGACGAAGAGTATCCCACGAATGATTCCGCTTTATCGTTGAACGCATCGATTCAACTCACTCGCAATAGCGTGTACGTACATCAGTCAGTAGAAAAGATTTCTGGGCACGCGGAATCGTGTTGTTTTATTGTTTCGCGGATGTATTCTGAGAAAATTATCTGGAAGAAGTCGCTGTCCGAGGTCGTTTTGCTTTTTCTTCTCAGCTCTTGTCCCTGTAGAAGTCTCCTTTCCAACTTTATTTATTGATAACTAAATTATACACACATATTACTGGGCAAGTGTGAATTATTGCAATATAAAATGCTATTCAAATGAATCTCTTTAGTATGATGTCAGTTAGTATGCAGCTGATAGATATACATAAACAGGAATAGCTATTAATAATTCAGGTGACTGAATACTTTGCAGAGTGACTTCAAGTATGTCTGTTTATAGTTAAGATGTAAGAACGATTCAAGTACATATCAGGATAATCGAATTGGGATCGAAATGCATTTCATACTGGGATAAAATGAACATATGCCAATATAGTGCTGATTTGATTCGAAAGAATTTAATATAAAGAACTGAGAATGTTAGTATTGTTTCGCTTGATGATGATAATGAGAAGACTTGTTGCTACCAAAGCCATCAATTAATCAAGAAACTTTAAGACAGATATTACTTGAAATTTAATAAAATTCAGGAATTACATGAAATAAAAGATTTAAGCATTAGAAATTAAATATGCAAATTCTTTTATAGTAAATGATACGATTATAAATGATAGTTTAATGGAAAGGATCATCATTTTATTCTGATATGACACTGTATATCTGTTTCTAGTCACGTTGGAAAAGTCTTCGATTTTATGAAATATCGCATCGATTTTGAGAAACTGTTTCTATAGTTACGATCGACGAACACTTTTCTGCTCTTAATTTCCTACATCGAACGATCTGCTAGATTTAATCAAAAACAAGAAGCATATTTGTATCACTCAAGTATTTATTTCAACAATTACTTGAATTTATTTATTTAATAATAAATTAATAAATAGCTGATACTGTATGTCACAATTAAATGAAAAAGACTCATTTGAATCGTATTTTGTATATTTGCAATGAAACAACTCTTAATAACATTCATTCCCATTACTTCCCTATTAGTTTCGCAAGCCAAGATTCTACAAAATTCCACGTCAGAATTCGCGTTCGTCGAAACGACGACGATTTATCGTCAGAACCGCAATGTAAGAATCGCTACGCCAATCTAAACTCAACTTGAAGAGAAAAAGAACGGACGTTTCGAAAAAAAAAAAAAAATCATTCTCGACGACAGCGCAATTCCGCAATTTGATCGCTTCTCTCAGCGAGAGATAACGCAGTCGTTTCAAGGCGCGGAACGATTCCGCGTTCGAGCATGATCGGAGGAGAAACACGGAGCAGGGAAAAACACGTGGCTGGGGATCGAGAGGGACACACCTGTTGCAATTACGTAACGAACCACGGACTCTCGTAGGCGAGAGAGTGTGGCCGGCTACACAGCGCGACGGCTTACAACGAAGGCCCCCCCCGTGTGACAACAATAAAGGCGTCTTCCCCCCCCCCTCCCCCCCAACCAGGCATAGTGACGGCACAGTGTGTCATTCACACCAAGCGTGTGCCGTGCAACTTTCGACTCGTTCCACGTTTCTAACTCGGATTTAATTATGGCCGCTGGTGAAAGTCACCAGCCGGCGGGCGCGCGCGGATTTATTTGACAGGACGAAGAGGCGCATGCAAAAAGGGACGCGTTCGCGTGGTAGAGGTGCTTGAAAACGAGCGACACACGACGCACTATTAACTGCCGTGATTATTGGATGCGACACTCCGATGATAATTGTAAGCAGATACTCTGTCGCGACGAATCTCCGCACTGTTAAAGTTTTTAGAATAGTTTAGATTTCTGTTTTTAACTCCTAATTGAAATTTCAATTTAGGTTTCACGTTTTCTTTACGTTGAATTATTATTTATTACGTTTAACTACGAGTACTGAAATATAATAAACAAAATATGAGGAAAACATTGAGAACACGTGGATCATAATAATTCCAATAATATCTCATGCTTAATTATTAATATTATACACTAAGAACCACGATGAACTTCTGCCCTCTCCTGTAGCAGAAAAAGTACTTTCGACGAGACACTACATCAAAAATAATCTTGCAGAACATGTAAATATGCAATGACAAAGTAACATAATACAAAGTATAAATAAATAAAATATCATATCACAAGTAGTATAGAATTGTAAATTATTATTATATATAAATTAAATTTAGTTTTAAAAAAACTAGATATTAATAAACACGATAAACATTTAATTTCTAAATGTATATTTAATATTTATTTATTATCATTATTATTTATTATTTATTATATATATATATATAGATCATTTACTTTCGAGATAATTAAAATTATTAAAATAAATTAATTAACCGTGATACAAACGGTGCAAAATAAATTTCAGAGTATAATCCCAAGTTAACGCTTGTATTTAGCTTCGAGAATCTCCGATAATAAAAATAACGGTTGCGAGCCAGCAGAAAATATTCCGCGACCCCTTTTGAGGCTCACCGGTGTTTGATTCCACGTTTCCAATGGAAATTTTCGACCTCGTTGAATAATCGTGCACACGCATCTCCGAAAGTATACAGCCTCTGGAGTGCTGGCTTTCGTCGATGTATCATCTGTCCGGCAGATACACACGCTTTCTCCCCGACGATTTGTATCGTCGCGCGCGATGGTTGAAAAGTGTGGATAGGATCGTGACCCCGCCGTGGTTTTTTTCAATTAACGACAGAGAGACACGGCATGGTACAAAAACGTGGACGATACATTGGCTAGGTGCTGGCGATGCACGTTACGAACAGTTTTCAACGCATCAGCGTGATGCTATTTATTTTCAGGTGTTGTTGGAGCATCTCGTTAACGTGTTTAACACGTACGGACGGGATTTACGGTGATACGCGGTACACGAGTGTATGAGAAAATTTTCCAAATTTTCAATCGCTAATTGCTGGTACATCTTTTGTCCCATTTTGTGGACTTATGACGGCGCGCTTCTGGCAATTTCAATAATTTTTTTCGTCAAACATGTGTACAACTTCTTCCAATTTCTTTAAATGTTACGAGTTACATTCCTTAGGCGATAGTTTTAATTTTTAATAGTAGAACACTTGTTAATTTTGATTTGTTAAGTCTTAAGAGAAGACTTATTTGACGTATTTTTAGTTCTAACGTTTTAAATATAATTTCTTGTATAATTTTTAATAATATTTGTAATATTACTATACAAGTAATATCAACGGAGTTGTACCGTAGTGATAATTATATTAATTAATTAATCTATCTTTCAATCAATCTACTTATTTACCATACAGAACAATATCACGGAGTAATACAACACAGAGTTCAATAAACGAGAATAATTCAATGACGTCACGCCTATATTTGCCAGCAAACATCGTATTTCTCAAATCGAGTCGTTCGTATCGTAAGGGAACGATAACGAACAGCCTACACCTCAGCATATTCGAACGGTCACAAACTTCACACCGAAACTTACGAAACGCTTTCGTAAGCGAACTTCCTTGTTAACCTTTAAGTGGTTCACAGACGACCACAGTGATTTATGTTATATTATAAAAATTTTTTATTTCATTCTGTGGAGATTACCACTAGAAATTTGAAATTATACATGTAACGTGAAAAAACCTAAACTATCGTGACTTCGAATAGAGAACGATACTAATCAACACACTGACTACGCGAGTTTTGTACATTTTCTTTTATGAATAACTATAGTTTGAAATGTATCACACCGCTTCACTTCTCGCGTTGTTGATAATTTTTTAGTCAAAAACTTATCTTGTCTCGATCTATTAGTTTCGTTTTAATTTTTAATTTTTTAATTTTTTTTTCTCGTTCCAAAAAGTCGCGTCGGCCATTGTGGCAGTCAACGTGTTAATGTTAAGGAAATCGAGCGATCGTGTGTGTCTAAAAGTTTGACGAAAAACTTGTTAGCTACGACTGGCATGATCGTTCCAGTCAAATTGATTTTCACCTTGAGGCTGTTACGTCCCATAGGCGATCGAGAAACAGGCTGTTTTTAACGCGGTCTTGATACTTAAAGTAAAGCCAGTTCGATAAAAGTCTAAGAATAGCGACGCAGAGCCGCATACGTTATTTGTTAATGACGTCGATTTTCGGTTACCAAAGATATAAGTCGATACAGGTCTTAGTTAGTGATGCCGCGTTTAAATTTGGCCAGATTTTATTGCGCAATAAAGTATCGTTATCAGGGGAGAAGAAGAACGCAAGCTCTTTAATGTAAAACCTCATCTCTCTCTCGTTTAATTAAGAAATTTTTTTGATAGCTAGGTTACAAATAACTCGAGAGGAGAATCGAGAATTCTATGCTTCCCATTCTTCTGAAAAGTGTGGTATCAGGAAGATTTATTCTACGTATACGTAATACGTAAAATATGTTAAATAATAAAACATTCTCAGAAGAATTTCTATACCAATCTTCATCTATTTTAGAAAAATCATAAATATCACGTTCAAGTTTGAAATTTATTTTTAAACTGACGTTTGTGTTTGAAAACTTGGTAATATTTTTTTCAAATATCAAGCAAGATCTATTAAAAATTTTATCATGTTGTATATGTTACGTGGAAAAAAATAAACCACTGATCTTACGATTTTTATTGTACACAATTTCTCTATAAATTAACACAATTCAATTTTAGAAAACCAACTGTCATCCTTTCAAACACAACTGAAAAAGGATAGAAAACTAAAAAGAGCTCATTCTAAATTTGATTGCAAGGTAATGTAAAAAAGATAAATCACAATACCACAAAGGTCTCTGGACTGGATCTAGCAACTTTTATTCAAGCTCCAAATTTACTCTCAACCATCAACTATCACGTTTTTTTCTATTAACGACAATTGCCACGATCCAATTCCGGAGAGCCAGTTGACATCTTTAAACCGCGACGTCTCTCGTCAAACGTCACATAAAACCAAGTAAAGCAAGTAAACGTGCAAGATCCATTCTATTTCCATCGTGACGCTACATCGTCTCGTTAACGGAATCTCGGAATCTCACGGACAGGTCCTTCTTTCCAACATACCATTTTCGCAAAGTTGATCGCGGTTGGAGCGGGTCGCTTGCTCGGCCGGAATCGAGCTAGGAAGTCAAATCGGTGAGCTGGAATGTGTCAGGCATGCGTTTACGCAACCCAGGGTCAACACTCGCGCTGCATATCGTTTAGATAAACAGTTGATAACTCTCCTCTCCGAGAGTTTGGCCTACACGTATCGATCTTTTACAGTCGCCTGACCACGCCGACTTCCAGACATTCTGCGAGCAACGTAGTGTCCAGAAATGTATAACTCACGAGCAAAAGAAGTTTTTGTCTTGTTGTTAGATATTTTATAAATCTTGAAAGTTGGTTTGTGATTATTAGATTGCTAGATTATAGGTATATGAATAAATTAATTTTTAGTATCGTAATACAGAGCAAAATATTTGCAAGTAACTGAAGAATCATCTGTTAATGGTGCAAAATAACTTTGAAATTCAGATACTAACCCATTAAGTACCATTGTAAATACTTCGTAGAGTCTAGATAAAAGACATGAAAAATTTCTGTCATAGCTCCAATGCTAAAAAAGAAAAGAGAAAAAAAAAAAATAGAAAATTCCAAACGAAACGTTGCGTTAAAATATCAAAAAAGAAAACAGGGGCTCGAAAGGTTCTACTACATCCAATCTTCTATTGCTCATGTAACTCTCCTCGCTTCGACCGTTAATACCCACTTCAAAAATAACACTCGCTATTAAATGAAATCAAAATGAAACTAGCATAGCGCCGCGAAGAATATGAATTAATAAAGTGGTTCTCTTCGTTCGAAGTGGCTCGTATTTCCTAGTGAATGGGACTTCATTTTTATTCCCAATGACTCACGGTTCAATTCAAGTCCAGTGTCGAGCTCACCACCATGGCTCTCTCTTTCTTTCTCTGTTGGTAAACAATTTAAACGGTGAAATTAAAAGAAAGAAAAAAAAAAACCAGAAGTATTATAAACACATGGGAAATCGTAGTAAACGGATACGACGGTGTACGCGGTGCACATTGAGGTATCCTGTGGTGACCAACAAGAGCCACACCCCTGAAACAGTTTACAGTAGTAATGTGATATATTATATCGACATGAAACACTCTAATGTACTGTGTAGCTGCGATAATGACAATGCCCACGCGTGCACATCTCGACAACGTATATGCATATCGTTCTTCAATTACCCCTTGTAACGCGATATACTGCAGAGACGAGGCGCGTTAGAACCCGTATTACACGTATCGCATGTGGAAAACAAACTGTTATACAGGCGAGAGCGTGCTCCGATCGAATCCGAGTGCCTCTTCCCTTGTTCTTTCGGATTACCCCGAGGTGTATATAAAACTCGAGCCGTCAATCGTTTTTTAACAAGTTTCGAAGGATGGTCGGATAGTTGGAACTTTGCGATTATTTACTCTACACGAGTTGCGCTGTATCAAACTTTGTCGATGTCACCTTGTATTCTATGACGAAGTGAATACGGATACTTAGAATTGGTTCAGGTGTTAAGATTATTCTCTTTCTGGAATGCGATGGCGGGCCTATCTGGTATAATATATGCATCTGTGAGTCGATCCACTATAATACGAATGTGTGTTTGTAATGTTACTTTGTACTTTATGATTAAGCCTTGGCATTCAAAGTACAGATATGAAACAGGGTACAGATACTTATTGTTGGAATTGTTTGAGTGAATTTTCAAGATTATTTTTTTATAAAACTAAAATGGCAGGAAATATATTCCCTGGGTAAACGTTAATTAAATTCGTATTTATGAGAGTATAAATAATTAAAAAAAAAAAGAAAAATAGAAATTCGGTAGGAAGTTGTTTCAATGTATTGAAAGCACTATACTTTGGATATTTTATATAGGTACTTTTTCGTATTCTCTACAATTTTCTATATATATAAATACACAAAAATCCGCAGTCCATTTATGAGTCAAGTGATTGAAGTGTCATTATTTATAATTTACGGTTATTATGGATAATAATTAAAACGATGGCTTAATAAATAATCGATGAACGAAAGCTTAATAAATATTCATCAATTTATTAAATTGACCAACCATTACGGGTAAAATTGTATGAGATACTAATTTATTTATCGTTAATATTCATATTAATTGTTATTCCACAATATACACATATCACATTGTACAATAATTCGATAATTATCATGAAGATAATAGCTTCGAATTCCTGCTAAATTTCGCCAAGAATTCTTCGAACAATCAAATGAACCGATCTTGTAACATTAAACACTTGCAATTAGAGTGTGGCACTTAGTTAGATGAATTAGTATAGTGGCAAGTATTCAAACACTTATCACAGCAAGTGTAAGCACATTCAAACGCTTATTGTATATGTATCATATAAAATCTTTTCGAATTTCATTGATATTATAATGAGTGGACTGCGAATTTTCATGAATTCATGAGAAATTAAGGAAGGTGAATGGTAAATGCAAGGAATGCACACAATATGCAAGAATACATAAAATATCAAAGAGTTCTTGTTACAAACTTCAGTAACGACAACAAACTTTTGCTTAGGTTTCATTTCTTCGACTACGTATAAAAGTACGAAATTGCAGAAAAGTCCGCGATCCGAAATTTAAAAGGAATCTAAAAATGTTACAAGGTATTTAATATATATTTAATAAAAAATTAGTGTAGCATATATATATATATAATTTTTAATTAAAATTGCTATTAATTACCATCAAGTATGCGACAAGAGTCAAGATAGTTCCAGTGAATATTAGAGTATACTAAACCATTCAAATTTTTATACAATACACATAATGTATT
Source organism: Frieseomelitta varia (assembly GCF_011392965.1). Classification (NCBI taxonomy): domain Eukaryota; kingdom Metazoa; phylum Arthropoda; class Insecta; order Hymenoptera; family Apidae; genus Frieseomelitta; species Frieseomelitta varia. Next base: position 134,518 of record NW_025110629.1, on the reverse strand, counting down.
TGTGAAAACATTTTTACGAGCGTTCTAATACTTTCGTACACATTAACGTAACTATCAAGTAAATAAGCGCCAAAGTAATCAAGTAAGTGCACATCAATACTGTCAAGAACATCGGTATACTTCCGATAGTTGCAATATCGAGTGGTATTTTCAAACGATTCGGCAGTTAACATTATCTTTTTAAAATTCGACTTCGTCGTTCAACGCCAACGTCATTGCGTTGCAATGTTAAAGATCGGGGCACGTGGCTAGCATTTCGAGCACGCAGGTACGCGCACCTATTATCTCGACAGCGGCAGGTGTAAATTACGGAAATCTCGCAACTTAACTTTGCCGCTAGTTTAATTAGTGCTTCATAGCGGCGCGGAATATTAAATACCGGCGCGCGTAGAGATCGTTTCGTCGCTGACACTAATTGACGAGTCTTTCCGTTTCGCTTTAACGGCGTGTCGGCGATCCTGTCAAACGTCTTTGCGACAAAACGTCTCGACTCGATTCAACAGAGAACGAACACGGAAGAACCATTTACACATGAATCGATAGAAAAAGAACAAGTAAGATACATCTCCATCATTCTCGTTTGCTGTCTCAGCTTGTAGAAAAATTACGTCTGCATTCTCGCTTTATATATTCCATCGGTATTGTTCTTTTTTAAATCCTTTTTCTGATAAAATCTTATATCTCACGTTTCAGTAAATTCTTGCAATTATTAAAAGCTTGCGTGAAAAATGTAGTAATGTATATTACATAGTAGGAAAGACATTTATTACTGATAAATATTCTGCTCGGATAGTTGGAACACTGATTATATGAAACGCGTTCGAAACGAGAAAAACGAGTGAAACGACGAGAAAACAACGTCAATTAAAGTCAATTATCGCACGGCATATTAATTGGTTATTTAAAACAAAAGAAAAAAAAAGAAAAAAACAAGAAAAAACACGTGAAACGCATAGTAACGTATCTGTGTAAAATAATTTAGTACAACGAACGATATTCATCACTAGTAAGTATTCTGTTCGGACAGCGGAACATTCGGATTATATGAAACGAGAAAAAACGAGCGTTGAGAAAACAAAAAGATACGTCAATTATCGCGTGGCGTATTGGTGTATTCGATTATTAAAAACACGTGAAACATTACAATAATAGAGATAAAATAATTTAACATAAGGAAAGAAATCTAATGCTGGTAAAAAATTTTTTCCAACATTCGGATAAAATATATACCGACACAATAATCTACGAAATGTCTAAAAGAAACGGCCACGAAACGAAAAAAAAAAAAAAGAAAACAGAAAAAGAAAATGGACGTCAAAGACAAAAACGTCGAACTATCGCGTGGAACTTTGTAGTTACGTTGATCGAGGTATCGACATCCGCCATCTTTTCAATCGTGCCGATAAACGAACGTAACGCGCCTGTTCGATTAAATAGCAACATTAATAGTCGGCCATTTACGCGGGGCGAGCGTGTGTATAAATCAGCAACGACGAGCGAATGAAGAAAGAAAAAAGAAAAAAAAAAAAGAAATGAGAGATCCGCCGGGAAATAAGAAAACCTCTAATTGCTAGGTCTTGGCCGCTTCGTCTGTTAATTTACTCGCTTCTTCGATTAATTATGCAATCGTGCATGTGATGAAAAACACCAGGTTCTGTTCCTTGGGGAGGATGTAGCGAATTACACGCGAATCGTGAAATGAATTAATCGACGGTGCATGTCGGTGAGATAAGTCTTGCGAAAGATTGCAAGCGTACAGCTTCGCGCGATCACAGACTCGCATTTACGTACTGCGTACGTATTTTCAAGATATTGCTATGGCACTTGTCTCGTGATACTGACGCGAGTAGTTCTCGTTATAAGCTAGAATTGGAGTTTTTCAAATAGACTGTGGATTTCTTTCTTTTTTTTTTTTTTGTATTTAAAGAGAAATAAATTTTGTATTCAAAAAGAGTGCGAGTAATGTGTCTAATCGTACTGAGGCGAATCGTAATCGTTATAGACCAGGATTGATGTTTAAACTGCATTTAAATTAATGAATATGCAAAAATATATACCAAAAGTACTCGTTATAGACTAGAATCGAACTTATTTATGGATTTTTTCTACAACAGAATGCATTATTATATAAAATACAGATTTATGCAAATTTAATGTTTTGTATTATTAAACAGATATAATTTAAACAGAGATTTGTTACGAGCTTTAATTATTACAAATCGTGCTTCAAACATTCCTTATATTTCTACATTTTTGCAGAATTAAATGTTTCATGAGAATGCAACATTCACAGTCTACTTGTTATCATAAATAAACGGTGAATATTTACGCGTTTGTAGGAAATGTTAAACTGTGAAATTGCACATAATGTAATAAACTCAAAAATTAATTTACAAAATAATCTACAAAAATAATCTACTCGCAATCACGAATTAAGTGTGCTATTAGTAAGAGAGAAATCATTTTCTTAATTGTATCCGTGTGTCGAATTTGCTAATTTATACTGTTAACTCAATTAACTCGTAACTGCTAAAGTGGAAACTGTGGAATCTCAGGAATTTTTATTTTTATGGTAATTTGAATTTGCAAGTTTTGCTGTTAATAACAACCAGCACAACCTAAAATACCGAATACTTATTAGTCTGAATTATTTTTGTATCTGACAAATTCTCGATCAACAAATTCTTAAATATCATTTCTTCACTACAACATAATAGTTATTGAAATTAATTTCAATTATTTAAACAATAAGAATTCAGGAACTTCAACGTCAATCGCAACGCTTAAGAACGCGACAGAATGATCGTCACTCGAACAACAACGACGAGAATAATCGTGTCCAATCTTTTCACAATTATACTTCCCATTTCCTTCAAATAATTACGTTCCATTTTTAATCGACGGTCCGCTACAGAAAGAGGAAAGCTTCGCTCAACTGTTTGAAAAGTCGTCGCGGCTAAACGAAGGGAACGCGAGAAATCGTGATCGAACACGGTAGCCATTTGTCAAAGTAGAGGCAACTTCATTATACGCGTTCTCGTGGAACCGGGCATCACCGCGAATAAATTGCCCGGAAAGTCCGACAACCGACTCGATAACGGCGGAAATGTTACGTGAGCTTAATGAACGTTAAAAATAGACGGGTTATTTTTAAGCGCAAGGTGATCGCGACAAAAAGTCGGTGTATCACATTGGCCGATACGAACGATAAGTTAATGTACAACTGGCTGGTTTGTTTCACCAGACAGTCGGTCGTCTCCGCGGAAGAGGATTCATCGTAATTGCAAAACCGACAACCATGCGATTACACGCGTCAACGAGTTTGCAAACTTCAGACGATACGGCCCTGCGCGCGTACACACACGTCTCGCACAGAGACGCAACAGAATCAGGATAGAAATTTCTACTTCACTGCTAACACAGAGAAGTTTGCTCTAATAAACCGGCCGATCGTTCTACGCGCTTGTTAAGAAACGACCACGTCGACCGCGAAATTCCCTGCGCGAAATTTATATCGCGCCTGGTGAACAGCCTCGCCAACATTTTTCGCTCTCTTTCTCTCTCGATAAATCAGGTTCTCTACGCTGGAAGATTCTAGAATCTGCGAAATCGGGATATCCCCGTTAAAATTAAGGGACGTCTTCAGTTGGAGTTGTCAAAGGGAATGAATTTCGGATTTTACTTATGGATTTTACTGATCGAGTGGTATGAAAAATCAGAGGAGAGTGTCTTCCTTAACACTAGAATCATCGACTGAAATTTCCATCAAGGACATTAAAGCAGAAAAGTAGAAGAACGCTACGATACGATATAATCGTGCAAGCTTTTATTTATACTTCACGAAAAATTATTTGAATTTTTAAACATGCACTGTTTCGTATCTGTAAAGTTTCTAAAATAAATTATAAATTGGCCATTTTGATTTTTACCACAGTTTGATAATTTTAGTGTTAAAGGCGACGAATGAACTTCAGCGAGAATTTTTATTGATTTCAGCTGAAACCGTGAAGATTAGCAAGTGTGAAAAATCGAGATCGATTATCTTCGTTTTATAATTAATTCTTTACGGGATGTCTTTAGTTATCGGCGCGAATAAATTTTAATGAGAGTGTTTATCGAGAATTTTCATATGTTTTCAAACGTAGATGAGAAATTTGCTTCATTCTATTAATTGTATGTATATATTATAATAGATACTCTGCTTTAAATATTTTTGCATATTATATGCATCGTGTATATTCTTGCAAATTTCAATTTCTGCCAAATGCAAAAAAATTCGCAAAAGTTTCATCCATAAACCTGGAAAATCACGAAATGTGACGAAGTCGAAGCGGAGTATCTTCCACCGTCAACCTAAATTATCGTTCATTTTACCTATAATCTGGAAAATCGTGAGGCAAGAATGTCTTCATTTGCAATGGATGAATATCTTTAATCGTAATTGTCGTTGTTGATAGATTTTAACGAGAATTCTTAGTTATTTCCTATAGTGCTTGGGAAATCGTGAGGTTACAAAAATCTTCGTAAAAATCGGCGAATATGGATTAGAGTTATTAACGCGAGTGAATTTCAACGATTATACCGTCATTTCCGCCATGTGAACTTTGTTCTGTGAAAAATTAGTAAGCATGACGAATATAGCACGTGGCAATCATGTGGACATCAACGTGTTCGTCAAGAATCGTTTTAAGCGATGCAGAGCGATTTTGTTTTTCCTTTTTTTTGTTGAATGTGTTTTATGTGTGTTCTAGTAAATCAATAAAAATGACACGCGCTCAATTAGCACGTATTGTCATCGCGTTGACAAATCTTTTTACGTTTGTTTTTTTTCCATGATCTTGAACAACACTGTCATTTTTAGTATTTAGTAATTTTTAGTTTTTCAATTGATAATTATGGTATGATTGATAATACTGAGTACAACGTGAAACTCCTCATTTTCAGTTAGATTTCAGTTTCATGCCCTAATACAAATCTGTCACAAACAATCTTTGAAAACTTCATTAGATTTTCTAGTTGTCCTAAAAGTTCTTCAAAGAGATTTAAATTAAAACATGAACGAATTAATACATATTATAAGTTACTTTCTGACTTTTCAAAATGTCCACGAACACATAATTCTTATCTTCTATTACCCCTTTCTTTTACACTCTAGAACAATCATTATATTTTATGTGAGATTAAATACTTGAAAACAAGAGTGTATATGTATTTATATGTCATCTACGATTGTCACATATCTGTCAAAGAATATTATTATATCATTACACGTGTAGTGCTATCTCTTCAATAACAATACCTATTTGCTCACTTACTGCAACACGGAAAAGAATATCTTATCGAAAATCTAATCTCAAAAATTAAATTATATATCTCAGAAGAAATTCAATCGCAAGCTCTTGTGATTTTGCAACAGACAACGAAACGATCTGATTCGAACAATGCACGCGTCTGTGCATCGAAAAACCGGCATCGGGCCAAAAGCATAACGATAACGTGCGAGAACGGTGTTCAAACGTTTGTTCTAACGTAATTATACAAATCTCTCAACATGAATCCACCCGTTTACACAGAGACATTATTGCACAGAAAGATTGTGCCTTCGTACAATGTACCAGACTAAACATTAAACTAACTTCTTCCATACCAAGAACGCGTCTATGAATAGACATCGAATAATTGGACTCTGTTTTATCGGCCTCGCGATTATGATTATCTTCAAGTTACGATGACTCATTTTTTACAGAATTTCTTATTGTTTCCGAGTAATGTGCACGAGAAGTTCGATCGGTCAACCGACGCGAATCGTCGAACAATTAATCGTTGTAAAAACTTTTGTCCCGCCGACAGCGAAGCTGAAAAATTTCGACGTCAAAACCAGTTGTTTCGCTAATCAACTTTTTCATGCCCGTTACTGCGTGTACGTCGTAGTTCAGTAAGTTGTTAGTTAATAGAATTGCTGCTGTTAATGCATGTGTCGCGTCGATGCAATTATGTAAATAATGATACTAATGCAAGTGTTATATTTTTATCTCTCGCGCGTTCCACTGCAAACGACTTAGTAAGTTAAAGAAGAGAAAGAGAAGACTTAAAGGAAGAGTAAAAAGTGCGCTAGAATCATTATGGTTTATAATAATGACTTCTAAGCGATTCGATAGCATTATGTATTTATTTCGATGACAGTGTTGAACGACAGACGTGACTTATTTTTGACAAAGCTGATCTCAAATTTTAGTGTAATACTTAGATCACTATTCGTGGTGAAAAAGTTCGTGCAATTTCTTTTCGTTTGAAGGTTTTAGTTCCATCCAGCGTTTTATTTTATATCGTCAACAATGGTAAATGGTTGTCCATTCACGACATTTTTCATTCTTGGAAAAAGGAAAATAATAATAAGCGAATACGATGATTGCAGTATTATTACAGTGTTATTTTCAGTAAAAAAAAAAAAAAAATTCTCGAACAAACAAGATGTAGAAGTCTGGTGTATCGCCATGATGTAAATTACAAACAGTCAAAGAATCGTCGAATTCGCAAGGTTGCAATTTAATCGAATGAGTATCAAATCTGAATTACAAATGATTCAAACTAATTATACCAATAATATGGAGCAATATATTTAAAAGCGAGATAATTGAAAATTGCACGAACTTTTTGATTAAACCTCGTACACTTTCTACACGAATAATATAATTAATTTCTTTGAATGTACAACAGTACAACTTAATTTCTTTGAACTTTATAAAATTGTAAAATCCAAGAACGATGAATGAATATTAAACGAATCCTCAAAATAACTGGAAATAACAGAAATTTACTGATTGTTAGTTTATTTAGTTAGAGACTTCTCTGACATATGTTGGTAGTCTAGTCTTTAAATTTTGCGCCATCTTACGTAACAATCAAAATAATTGTATTTTATTAAAATGAAATTTTTGTGCTGGGACTATATAAATATATATCTTACCGTACAGATTATCATAGAGTGCTTCAAAAAAAAAAAAAAAGAAAAAGTAAAAAAATGACCAAATAAATATTTTGCTCGAATAATATCCAATGTGTTATAACTTCATACTGATTGCAGATGACACGGTCGTCAAAACTGTTTGTAATTTAAATATATTCTCACAGTTTTGAATTTACTAACATACATTGACATATTTTTACTGAATTAACTTTCGCCTAAGACAAAGATGAATGTAATAAATATATTCTAAACGCGTTATGTCATAGAATTCATGAATGAATGAAAACCAATAAATATTATGTTCGTGCACTATTGCCAATGTACAAATCTTTCTTTAACGATTACGTAATAACGGAGAGGAAGTATTATCTTCCGTACAAGAGTTTATTTTCTAGAAGATACTAATTGCGAGCTTCCTGCGAATACGAGCATTAAATCGACTTGTACTAAATTATAATGCGAAAAAACAAAGTGAATGACTGATTAAAAAAAAAAAAAAGAACTATGTTCCCCACGGACTAAACAAACATTCAGTTCCAAAATATTTGTTCACGTCGTAAATTTTACGACTGTACAAGCGGGAAATACGCGGGTATATACGAACGTATGCTGCTACGCGAGAGCCGCGAACAAGTCGGAGCCAAATGGGACAAATTTATCACCGAATCCTCCTTAATCTAGCTTCCTAAACGTCAATATCAGAACGTGCTCGCGCCAACAAAACAGTCATTCGCAGGTTATAAATTCTCGTAAATTGAATTTTACGTTCTCTTTCGTAATCGGATGTACAGAGGCTGTTAAAATGGAGGATGATTCAAAAGTAAAATCGAGGATTGGGGATCAAACGGGAAACAAATTCGCGGCGTAAACATTCGCGCACCGTAGACGAGACGTTTGGCAGATGGCCACTCAATACGTACGTACGCGCGTACGCGTATTTTCTTAATTTCATTCGGACATCGCGACTCGTTCGTAACGACCCACTTGCGCGAATGTTGCACGGAATCGTACGCACGCGGCCGTTTTCGTTTCGAGCGGGAAAACTTGGCGAACGTCCAAAGTTCCACGATTCAACGCGACCCGGAATCACTCCGCGTCGAATCTTAGGTCTGAACGACGTCTGGAGACGAACTGATTCAAGTAATCTTGCCAGGCGTTCTTTTAAATTTCACAGATCTAGAGGTATAATAACAACAGGCTCAAACAAACCTTATCTTATTATTATTATGTGTGTGTGTGTGTGTGTTTTAATATTTGATGCATTTCTTTGACTACAAGTTTCTCACGTAGATACATCCACGTTTTACGTAACTGACATGTTATACCATCATACAGGTACTATCAGTATTATTGCAATAAGTAGACTGTATTTTAAGATTCTGAAGCTCGATCAGCTTGTTAGACAACAATCTTACTACACGTTTTTGCTTATTAAGCATCTTCACATTTGCAAATTTCTCAGAAATTTATGAAATTTCACAGTACATTTACTGGCATGATATATTATTATGTATCATCAATAGTATTATAATGGATTTTTACGCACTCGTGAGAAACTCGAATAAATAAATTCGATAAAAACGATATATTCTATGCGCGGAATAAGCAAAAATATATCTTAGGAGTCAACTAACATAAATGTCAACATTTTAAAGAGTGCACATAAACGTCACGATTAGACTGCGGATTTTTATGTAAATTTATATTCTCCAGAGTATAATTAAAAAAAGAAAAAAAAAATAAAAAAAAATAAAACCTTGGTGGAAAATTGTATTCGCGTCGCGAGCAAGTTATTCAGTGCAGCAGAGTTTAAACTTCAAACGAGCATCTTGCAAACATTTTCAGTCACTAAATTTTGAATTATTTTACACACCTGTGTGAAATCGACCACTTTATATGCAATAATCTAACAATTACAGTCTTCGTTGCGATAATTAATGAAGTTCTTCAATTATTCTCATAAAAAGTTACAATTTATCAATTACCTGTAATCGATTATTCTTTTCTTCTGATCGAGATTTGAAGTGGTTTGAGAAGATCGATGAACGGATGAAACGAACATTGTTTAACTTCGGGTAATAATATCTGACTCATTCATAATCATAAATTAAACGATGATGTATTGTATTGGGCTATTTATACAATTCTCGATAAGCTGAGGCTTTTCCTTTTTCGTTTCCTGGGATATAATTAATATTACTGTCGTTCAACTTCTGCTAAATCAAATCATCGGTGGAAGAAGTGTATAAATATGAAAGGATTGTGTGCACATTTTTCGGAATGAAACAAGTACAGCATTTATTTTTTATATAAAAAGTCATTAATAGATCTGTGTTTTAACATAAAGATCAAAGCATTATTTTATCTGCAATTTTCTCAAGTTGGTTTTATCCTTCAGAGAATAAAAGTATTTATCAATATTTCAAAACTGTAATTTGTTGGATCCTTCGACAGAAATATCTGCTCGCGATACAATGTACAATAATGGAGCCTAGTTGAAATGATTGCAAGGTTTTTGTCTAGAGAAATCGAACGTTTTTCGTATTTTAATGAGTTGAATCAAGGTCTAAAGCAATACAACAAACGCTGTATAACACACATTTTAAGAAATAAATATTTTAAGAATCTTCCTACGGTTGAAAGTAGTGAATCAATACCGTTACATCAGCACGAAAATAATGACTACGATTTTTCTATTGCAGATAAACTTTAAAAATATAAAGTATTCAAAATACTCCATGTTCGTTTGAAGAAACCTCTATCTAAACTCCATTTCTCTCAATATAATCATTAAAACGTGAATTTCACAAGTGATTTTCCTAAACTTCGATAGTATCAACATACACGTAAATGTAATAAAACTATAAAATATTCAATACGAAATTAAAATATATCCGTCAAAATATTTAACAACTGAGAGAAATCTATAGCTGGAGAAGAATGGAAAAATTCCATTTCTTTCACGGCATAAACGTAAAAAATGCGAATTTACATAAATATTCACGATTTACTTGCAACAGCGCGACGTAAATACATAAAGAACGAAAATCATTCTGAATACGAAACGAATTCAAATACATCGTTTCTTTCGTACAACCACGGATAACCTCGGAAAATCTTCTAACAGTGTCTCGTAATTAAATTAAAACACGTGTTCGCATAAGTCACTGGGAGTCAGACTGACAAATGTGACTAACAATAAGCGTGTACAGCGATCGTAAGTCCGTAATGACGTGGCCGTTTGTTCCGAATACTTTTTCACTGATTAATTAACAGCTGACGGATAGAACTGGAACGACTGACAGACATATCGAGAGCTGAAACGTCGAACTGATTGATAATTCGACCGATAACAGAGTACTTGGAATCGATTCTGGTGATAGTTGGAAAAATCAGCGCTCGAGATCTATTAATAGAGCTCGATAGCTGCTCTTCCTATAAGCATAAGCCACTTAAATCTTCCGTCTGTCATATACATATAAGTATTTTAAGTGCTTGTGCCACTAAAACTAAAGTGCCTCGAGCTATAGCTGAAAGAGAATAAAAATGGAGAAATTTTTACTGGATTTTCACGTATCTAGTAACTTGGTAAATTAGCGGCATTTGTTTGTATTTTTGTAGATTCTTATTTAATTAAATAATATATACACACATACATATATACATTTTTATGTACATTGTGTGTGTGTGTGTGTGTGTGTATAAGTTGTATTAAGGTTTGACTATTACAATTATATTGACAAAGTTTGACAAAACACGTAACTTTCTTCTTTTTTTTAAAACTACTTTTGTAGCGATTGCCTTCTTCAAACAGTCATCAGTTATGCAATTATGAATTACATTAATGCATATTGTGCATTTCATGTATTACTTATGCAATTATTTAGTTTTCCACCACCAACAAAATTGTGTAAAAATGGAACTAACTCTAAACCTAATCTTAATACGTCCAACGTTAAATTATCTGTATTTAACAGTAAAAGATACGTGTCTATGGGGTTAAAGGATGAGTAAAAGTTGGTGTTACGCACAGTCTGCTGTTACGAAAAGTCTGCACAGTGAATCGCCAGAGATTTCCATTTATTCGAGATCGTTCGTGAGACACGTTCACGGTCTCGTTTGTTATACCGGTATAATTTATGGAGATTTACAAGGATTTTCCAGGCATCGGTGCTAAGAATAAGCACATGTGTTCGGAAATATGATATAGCCACCGCAAGCGTCGGATCTCAATCTTATCGAGCCACGAGTAGGATGAATTTCACTGAGAAATTAGAGAACCAAACTCTCATAGTAAGGAAAAAAAAAAAAAAAAGAGAAAAGAAAAAGGGGAAAAATCACCTTGAATGTAAAATATGAACAGTCCCACTTATCTTTCCCGTGCTCCATAAATATATTGAAACTCGCGTGGAAAACGATCGATTGGCCGTTATCAGCGGACTGTAAATGCAAGCTGAGCAAATCGGCGTGTATCGCGCTCGGCGCGTGTTTAAAAATACATAATTCGTCGTATCGAAAATCCGCCAAGATCAAAGAACTGAAAGACAGCAAAACGTACGAAAGCGAATAGATACAATGTATGAAAACGAAATACGAAAATTGGCGAAAGCAGTAGCTTTTAATGATTGTGAATGGTGGACGGATCGAGCTCTGAGTAACGTTTGATGCAAATAATATACGTAATATATGTAACGAGGAAATCTTGAGAATAAATCAAAAATCTTGGAAACATAATACGTGACTTTCGATTATTGAAATAAAAATTCGAATTTAAAGGGGAATGTTAATTTTAACCAATTCAGAGAGAAAAATATGACGAATTACATTTTTTCCTTTTTATTTCGAATTCTTAACTAGTATCATTGGGTTATAGATAATTCTACAGTGTTAGAATTTTAAATATTTTCTTTTATTCATTCTCCGTGATAAAATAAAATCAAATTAAAAATTAAATAATTTAACTCTAAATCATTGTGTCCAATGATATTAGTTAAGAAGAAAAATATCTTTTCAAAACATCAATTTGATCAATTTCAATTATTTTAGATATTAGATCTTTCATAAAACTACATTGTGGTCTACTACAGAGTTTACCTAAATTTTAATCAGTAGCCAATCGAACGAACTCTTATTTGCTGAATCCACTTCACTGAACGTAAAATAAGTAAATTCCAATTATACGAACTAACAATGGGACTCCAATCACACACACACACACACACACACACACACATATAAACCATTCGTTCGCTGCCAAGTTCATATACAGTAACTCAAAAAATTCATCACACGTGCTCAGGTTTCGAAACGAAACTGTAAACGAGAAAAATAAATTACACTCGATACAAACTACTTTTATTGAAACGAGTGAACTGCAAAGTGATTTGAAAAGTTCTGGAAATTGCTTTCGTTTCGTTCGTTTGATAGAAATTTAAAAAAAAAAAAAGACGAGTTCGTTTTTTGAATCACTATGGACGGAGTTTCAAATGGAGCGTTGCTAAAAAAAATTGACGAACGACAACGATTCAATGCCGCTTGCACGTTTCTCAATTTTTTTTCTAAAATTTTTATTCCTCTCCTTGGCAGGATCTCTAACTACTGTTTCCTCGTACCGATGCAGTATATCGCGTTACCGCGATCGGCCCGTGTAACTTTATAACACGGCCCACGAGAGACTATTTCCCTCTTCCAGTCACAGACCGCAGTGTTATTACCACCGAGAGACCGAGGCAAACGCACACACGATTTCGCAGTTTCCTCGCGGGACTTAGTTTCCTAACAGAGACACGACGCACTTCACCGGGGATAGGTAATGGGAAATCGTCGGAGAGAAAATCGCGTACACGAGGCGTACGTTTCGCTAAATAATTATTCAACAACGTTGTAAATCAGTCAGCACGCAGACACGTATCGTTATGCAGGCGCGAGGAGAGCGCGCGTGCTACCGGTATAAATTGCTATGATTCTGTAAATTCCTCTCAGCTTCCCGATTGGCGACGCGTTCCGGCCTTATTCGTAATTACAAGCCGACGTATAAATTCCACGTATAAATTCGTCCACGGCTGGAATCGGTATCGTTGCGATTGCACAGGGTTAACGCCTTCTACGTGGCTGCAATTACGTGCCTGGAAACCTACTAATCTTCCAACAGGCCTGTAGCATCCGTGAAATGGAGCTATCTAATCTTCGCTCGCGAGTCGGCACCGAGCGAAAGAGAATTTATCGAGGCACGGATGGAACGAGGAGTCCAAGGGACGAGGTGGAGTCTCCCGCTGGTATCGCTCGTCCTCGCGATATTCGCCGCGGCTGTTCCTCGTTTGAATAGGCCTGTAGAATCCGAGCGAGCGGGTGATTCAACAGCTTCTTCTTTTACCATGAATGGCACCGCATTGTTCCGTGCTTCCGTGTAATGCACGCATACACGCGCATGCACCAACGCAACCGTGCACGACGAGAATTCTGCAGAAGTAGCTATCGTATGTTTCCACCGCGTACAATGTTCGTGACTGGTTTTATCGCCGCCGGGCCCTTCGTACCTCGATCGTCGTAGCTCGAAACCTATACGCGCGCGCGAGTACACGGACGAATACCGCGGCGACCTCGCGATTTTCGTTCGTCGTAGGAAAGAAGGATTATTTCGGTAACCGGTCAAGTTCCGCTCGGCTTAAATCTCCCTGGATTGATCGTAACCTTTTCGTCTAGAACGGCGCAATTGCCGCGCTCGCGCGCTCCGTTTAACGATCGCCGTAACGACATAACGAGTCTAACATTCGGCTGTTTTTATCACGTTCCCGGCCACGTGAGTCGCGGCGATATTTTCGTTCGTAGAAAGACTCGAAAAAACGAATATAATACCTTGGCCAAGTTTTGTATACCGTACGGCACTTTCGACGCGATTACTCCAAACGAAGAGACTCCATTTTTATGCAACTTTGATAATATTGAGAGCGTAATTAAGAAAATAATAAATAATGTTATTTCACGTGCGAAATGTCGGTAGGAAGGGCAGTTTATTGTACATTTTATATATTTCCTTCGCAATTTTGTATCTTCGAATCTTCCATAATGGCATGAAAAGGCTAATTATTGTTCGACAGTGAGAAAAATATTGAGATGTAAGACGACGCGAACAGTAATATGATTTAAAAATCATTCAATCAGAAAAAAATTTAGAACTAGAGTAAAAATTGTGTGAAAAACAAACTTAATTTCTAATTTCGTATACCCTTTTTCCATAGATCAATAATCAAGTGATAATAATTAATCAAATAATTAACGAAGGGAGAGGAATTAACTCTCAACTAGATTCGTCAGTCTCTTGAACATAATATAAATTAATTTGAACATAAATCAATTTATATTTATTTAAACTAAAATTAATGTATGCTCATTGATATTTTTTTGTAATTAACGATAGAGAGTTGACACATTAAAACAGACCGATGTCCTATTTTATTATGATCAAAGATGGCCAATCTTCCTATCCAAGTGAGTAAACTGATTAGGGTTCTATTCGAGAAGATGCAGGAACTTCGCGTATTCAATGATAGGTGTAACTTCTTGATTCCAATTGTCCTTGTATTAACTCGGAGAACAATGTACTGTTATCGCTAGATTCAGAAGAATGGAATTCACGAACAGCATAACAGAGAAGAAGAAGAACATGTGCGAAATAAGACTAAAATAATAAAACGCACGTTATTTTCAGAAATATATAAAATATCCACAGTAGAATGCTGTTCAAATATTTAAAGAATGAATGCTAATGCTCTGACTTCATTCTTTTCAATTGGAAAATGTTCGTTATACTGTGATAATTTTAAATCTCAAAATCTATGTAACCGATCTACATTTCTTCCTCCTTCGATCATCATCGCTTGATATATAGATATTTAAACATTTGTAGCACGTAATATGCAAAAATGTGTAATATACCCAATGTTCTTCTCATAATACTACGAAAAATAAAGTAAACATCTAATTCCTAGTTTTTCAAATTCGAAAACGTCTGATCGTACAACTATTACTATTTTCAATCTGCGATTTCCACTAACTTTTTTAACTTCAAATCTCGGAATTTACGATCGTTCTATTTTCCTCTCACCCTGCACAACGACCAGAGATTCTTCCGCCAAATGTCGTAAAAGTCTTGCGTACAAATTAAACGAAACTCGCGATGATTAATTCTAATAACAGCGACGTTTAGCGTCGCTTCGGTCACATGTCTCCACCCCTGTTTGCATCTGAATATCAATCGCGTTCGTTCGTTCGTGGCGAATTGCGCGTGTGTCCATGCACAAACACCAATGAACGCGGCAATGGAACTCGCGCGAGTCGAAGCGCGCTCGGCTGAAAGCTGCACGCGGAGAGAAGAAACGGGCGTGTTTGCGGTTCCATGGCGGACGTGGACCGAGATAACACGTTAAAATAGTACGCCAACAAACGATAACACGCATTTAGAATATCAGCCGCAGTGTCGTTCCACGCCGCGATATTGAATCGCGCGCCTCTCTATAATTGCAACGATTCAAACGACTAACACCCTTCTTCATCATCATCATCATCATCATCATCACCCTCCTCTTCTTCTTCTTCTTCTTCTTCTTCCTCGTTGTCGTCGTCGTCGTTTTCGTTGACGTTCGAATACAAGACGTACGTACAAAAAAAAAAAAAAAAAAAAAAAAGAAGAAAATCGAAAAGTGTGTACGCGTGCTTGTATATATGTACTACGTCTGAGTTTGCCGCGATAATGATAAACTACAACTTCCCATCGACGCGCTTCAGTACGAGGTCGTTTACGCGTGTTACTCGACGTGTTGTTCAAACGGGGGGAAAGAAAAAAAAAAAATCACTTCGTTAATCTTACCTAAGCAACATGGCAGAGTAACTTCAGGGAGAAGATCGTCGATGCTTGAACGCTATATTGCGAGCATGCTGCTGCCAACCGGTACTCTTCGCGCTTTCAGCCTGAACTTCTGACAGCCACCTGCAAGACAATGATAACGATGGTTCTTGTTTTATTCGATTCTTTGAAGAGGAAATCTGAGATACGAGGCTCTAACGATCGGACCACGGATTTTTATGCACTCGAATGAAACACTGGTAATTATTTAAAAAAAAAAAAGCGCACGTAATAAGTGTACGAAGCAAAGGTATAAAAAGATATATTTAAGCGGTTACAAAATACCGAATATTAAAATTACATAAACATCCGCTGTCTAACGATGACTCGAGAGTCTATTTTTCGATCACGTAATGCGTTTCTTTCTTCCCGAGGCTAATATTAGGTATACGTAAGTACACAAATATGTGATAACGTACAAGATTTAATACGTGTTTTATTCGCGAAGCGAATATTCGAATAAGGTGCGAAAGGTGTTGCTAAACGATTACCCACACAATAATAACCTGCAGAGGGAACAGTCGAGGAACACTTGCCACAAAGAAACTGTCGCAACGGACGCGAGAACGTGCCAGCGAGATAACCGATAATGTTAATTTCTCAATTATACCGTCCGATATCGTTCTTAATTGGCTGCCCCGGTCTCCACAGCCGCGAGGAGCACGCGTTACTAAGCGGACTTTTGTCGAGACTAATACGTACCTCGCGTCTCGAGGCTCCTCGGACGATAAACAAATGGACCTAACATAGAAGTCTCGCAAAAAGCGGATTCCAATCCAATTCCACGTCGCGTGTTTATATGCGGCGCGGTTATAAAAAGGCAGCGTTCAACTCCGACTAAGAGCATTAGTTGTTCATCCATAACTACTTCAACCTACAAATTCCTCTAACTACATATTCCGCGAACGGTCGATCAACAATGCGCAAAAAGCACGTAGTCGATCGTTCCGGAACTCTCTGTCGGTCGCGAACGTGTAATTCTGTTTGCGTTCGATCGGTGTTGGAGAACACACACCTGGCCGGCGCGCGTGTCACGTTCATTTCAGAGCGGTCATGTCGACGCGTTGCTCGTAAATGTAATCGCGTCAATTAAAGCGACACTCACGGATTTCTAATCGGGCCGAACCGTGCGTGCCGGATTATGTCACCTGTTGGCACGTCGACGATTTTAATCGATTGATTCACGCAAAAGCGCGCCAGGAACGCGTCACGCTCCTTCATCTCCTTTTCACTCCATATTTCGTTCCTTCTTTCGTTCCATCTTTTTCCTTTTCTCACACACACACACACCTTCTTTCCTTTCTCCCTCTCACGTTCGTCTCGTGTTCGTCCGCGATTTATGTAACGCTGTGAACGAGGATCGCTGTATTAGTTACAGCGGTAGAGCGAACAGCTGCGTCGCCTCGCGGCCCTGAGAAAAAGCTGAGCTCGATTGCATCTTCGATTTACACGCGGATCAAAGAGATTATCTCGGCAATGAGAACCGTGTCGTATCGACTGCGCGTCAATCGAAGCTTCGCGATAAGCGGCTCCGTCTGAATACCGCAATCGAGAGAACGATAATAAACGGTGCTCCGATTTGGAATAGAATCGGGTGAAGATCGGGTGCGAGCGACGGGATTATAGCACAGCTTTCTAACAGCTTCGACAAAAAATACTGGAGGCAGACGTCTCGGAGACGTCTAGAGCTAGTAGATCAAGGCTCGACTATTCTTAACGCGGGTTCTCGTCTTTCGAGCCCAAGAAGTACGCTCCTTTGGATCTTTGCCTTGTCCTAGGTTAAATGCATCGTTGAAACCTATCCCACGAGTCCTCGATTCACGATACGAAAAAGTCGATATTGACAGATCACTGACAAAGAGTTAATGGATCAAGGCCCAACAATTCTTGACGCGAGTTCCCAGGAAGTTCGCTCTTTCGGTCCTTTGTCTGCATTCAGGCGCGTTCGAGCTTATTCTCTCGAATGCAGCGACCCATTGTCCTCGGGTCAAATGCTCCGGCATCGTTGAAATCTATTTCCAGAGTCTTCGGCTGACGAAAAAAAAATCGGAACGTCATTGTTCCGTGGAAGGAAGCGCGGCGAGGGTCGTAGCCCTCGCTTCGATCGCGAAAGGAATCGAGCTTCGAATGAATACTGGTGGCTGAGCCAGGAACACCCACATAGCCCGTGAAAGGCATAGAACGTAGGTGATTTCGCTATTCCGGCACACGACGCGATGCATCGGATAAGGAAGACGAGGCAGAGTCCAGATATAGACCTGCTGGTAGGTAATAGTTCGGTAGGTGGTAGTGGTAGCTGCGGTGGTAGGACCGGTAAGTTTGGTTTACTTCAAGTTCGTTGCGGCCATTTCGTCTCTTTCACTTCCTTTTTTCTTCCCGAGCATTTTTCTTCTTTCCTTCTTTCTTTTTTTTCCTTTTTCTTTTGCCTCTCCTTCCCTTCTCCTCTGCTATTTCCTCCTCGTTCATGATGTCCCACCACTCCTCCTTTCCTTTTCCTTTCTCCTTTTGCTTTCCCTCTGGCTACCCCCTTGTCTTCTCTTTCTTGCTTTGCTTCTTTGGAAAGCGTTCATCTCGACGCGAGGCTGATGCGCGCAGCAAAAAGGTATCGATTAAAATAGGCTCGCGAATGCCAATAAAAAGCTGGTTTCCGTGAAATATTAGTGCTCCGACTGTTGCGCCTGTTATTGCTGCTAGCTTGTTCATCTCATTTCACGAACGTAGGACGAAATGAAGGGGAGGGCAGAATTACTCGTCAGGCATAGAATGACGGGAAAGAAAAGAAAATCTCGAGGAGCCTCTTTGTGGATATATACCGACGACTTTGATAGAGGCGTGATCCACGTCGACAGCCTACCATTACGATGAATAAGCATATCTTTATGAGATCTGAACAAATTGCGAGCTCCTTTTCGGATTGATTGCGTTTCCACTTTTCAAACAATCCGCGAGTCTTGAGAACGCTTTTGCTCCGAAACGACACGCCGCTTTTTCACGCCGAATCGACACACTGAGGTGTCGAGTAAACTCTAGCAATTAAAGATCTTCGAATATTTCCCGGATCACGGGTAAATATGTTTAAGACATCAAAGGCGTTGAAGCGGAGCGAAGTTTGAAACGTTCCGCCAGCTGTAGGATTGCACAACGTGCGATAAAAATACACGCCGCTTGTTAACGTTACTTAATTGCCGCATTATCCTACTATCCTCGTGACGCAAATTTTTCATATTTTGCCACGCTCACTTTTGGTTGCCTAATTATTACCCAAATCATAACCATCAGCGGTTTCATTGCACGCCGGCCAAAAAAATTAAATTGGTCTCGGCACGTACGTGCATACGTATCTGCGGAGGTATGGCTGCGCGCGCATGCACCCGCGCATGTCAGAAAAAAGAGCGCGTAGAAATCAAAGAGTACGTAGCATGACTGACACACGTCTCCGGCCGGGTATCAATTGTAAGCGTGTTTCATCGAGGCAGCAAGTAAGAAACTCTATCTGTCGGAATCTCCATTGCCGGGACAATATCCATTATTATATTACATCATTGCGTAATCGACGTTTACGGTTTTATAGGACTGGCCTCGCGCGCGTGCACCGCGCGCGTCCAGCAAACTCGAGGAATCGGAGTCGTTCGGTCGGTTTCGCGAACGTTCGGATTCCACCGATCGCACTGGCAGACATGCTGGCAGCACCAGGATTTCCCGGTATTTGCGCAAGTTAAATAGTATATGTATATATATATATATATGTGCGTATGTGTGTATGTGCGTGTATATAAGTACGTGAAAGGAAAGGAAAAAGGAGCACGGAAACTGCGCGGCCGATCATCGCGGATTATCCGTCACGGAGAGGATCCTCGGACTTTTACGAGTCATTTTTACGACCGAAATTGTAATAAATTAGTTTTATCCCTCTTTGTGTACTTTCCTCGCTGCTCCAATTTATCGTTTTCATTTTCTCTTCTTTTCTTTTTTTTCTCTTTTCTTTTTGCGAAAGAGTTAAAGAGGATGATCGTCAAAGAGCCTCTCACAAATTTCTCCGTTTGATAGAAAAACGCCCGAGGGAAGCACGAACGGGGAGGGGGAGGGGGCGGGGGGTTTAAGCCCGTTTCGCACGGAAACTGGTTCTAACGGAGTTTTATGCAGCTCGCCGGTGGACCAGTTTTGCGGCCGTCAATGAAGTGCACTGTACACGAGTCGCGAGCGCACTCGAGGCGGCGCGGCGGCGAGGAGGAAAAGGCCTGGCGGTGGCTGCTGCACGCAGTGCACATTGCCCAGTGCCGAGAGAAACCAGTCACTGGCCCGAGCGGCCAATCGCGTCACGGACCAAAAGAAGACGACCGCCAGTCGCTCGTTTCGAATGGTTCGCCATCGAGTCGATTCGTGCGACGATCTATCTTCTCTCCTCTCTCGATCTTGTCGCTCTTCCTCGTCTCTCTCCTTATCACGTATGCACCATACACGCATGCACACGCGATTCTCTCTCTCTCTCTCTCTCTCCCCCCCCCCCCCAACACTCTGTCATTCCCCTCCTTCTTTCTCTTCTTTTTCTCCGGCTGTGTACATCCCTCTCCTTCTCTCTTCACCGTGTCTCCCCCCAACTTGCCTCCTTTGTCTTCCTCGCTTGCTCGCATGTTGCGCGGCCGATCTTCTCTTTTTATTAGTCTCTCCTCATTGCAAAGTGCCGTAATATTCTCCTGCCGGAGTTATTTTCGTCGCGCTCGCCCAACCAGCTCTCCCGAGGCGGCATTGCACGGTTTGCTCTCTGCGCATTGTCTCGGCGAGGCCCCTGCTGGAGTAACTGGATTTCCAGGCTAGCAAGGCGATCGCTGCCGATACTGCCGATCTTCCCACTTTGCTTTTGTCTCTTCCCCTCTGCTTCTTCCCTTCTAAACTCCGGACAGCCACCTCCGCGAAGAGAGTCTTCATTCCCGGAGCGAACATAAGCATGTGCGTGTTGGACATTTGCCAAACTTGCCCAGTAATTACTGGGATCGTTCTTTAATTCAACAAGATGCAAGTTGTTTTCTAATCAACGAATATGAATAAACGCACGCGTGTTTGCATCGTGACAGGCATCGATTTGAAATAAAGGAGAATTTGCATTCTCGCGGCCATTTCAGGAAATCATCAATCGTCGCTCGATCAACGAGAAGAGACTCTCGAGAGGTCGAGAGCGGTTCGGTAAACCACTGTGTCGCTTTTAGACTCGTTAAATACATCTGCAGATCGTTAATCGGAGCTTGAATGAAAGGAACATCATGATCAACCGAGACAACCGCGCTTGTAATCTCTCGTGTATATACGTGCACACACACCGCGGACCTGTGCACCGTGTTCCTGCCAGTGTGAGCCGGCCACGCGCGCACGTGTGAGTGCCACTCGTTACTTAATGCTTACTTATGTCGGCGCATTACTCGTTAGTCATTACTCAACCACCCTTACACAGCAGCGCTTTTGATATTCTCCGGATCACGCGAGCCGCCGAAACCGAAAATTAAAGACACCGCGCGTCGTTATAACATTGAAAAGTAGCCGTGCCCGCGGAACCGAGGATATTTATTAACCTCAGCCCCGTGAATTTTTAGCGCCGCGTTTCCAACAATATCGCGGCGTTCCGTCGGCTGTTTCGCACGACGACTTAATTAGAGGGAACGCGGTGTCGATGGAATTTTCACTCGAGACAACACGTTGCTAAACGTACAAACCACTTTTCTCGAATCTTTCCCCTCTTCTATTTTTATTACGATATTACGCACGTTTAAATCATAGATTAGTGACTTTTCCTTCAAACTGGATATGCACAAGCTCGCGAAAATAATTCCCAACATTTGTAGATATCTTTTGTGAATATATTTCGCGCACGTTATACGAAACGTTTAAGCGTTGCCAAATGAAGCTCGAGGATCACGTTTGAAAGAATATCGAAAATATGGAAATTAACGCAATTATTTTCTACACATCGCAAAAGTATTTCAAGCCAAATTTCAATACGTTTAAGATTCATGCTATAAAACTTTTATTCGTATTTTTAAATGGATCACGACTTTTACTAATATGTATAATTACGACGTATTCTATTTTTAGACTACGCGTGTTTATGCAAATTCATATTATTATGTCTCGTAACTCTCGTAATGTGTCTACAATTCAGATATGTAATAGAATTTTCTACGTTCACTATACATTTTTGCACTCTTATTATATTTTCTATAAATGGATACATTATTATAGAAGTTAGTTCAACACACAGATAATAAAAATTTTCCATCGTAAATGTTCATATCCTTTTTGGAGCGAGTGTAATTTACCTACGTACCAACGTGTTAATTAAGTAACAGTACCATTGTATAACCAAATAAAATTCCACTGTTATGACAATAGCGTACACCTACTACTTATATCACCGAGTTTGAATCGAAGTGTGTCGTGTTACGTATACGGTCAAGTACAATAAGTACCTGCAATAATTAAGTTATACGTAGAACGAGACAAGTATGTAGCAATCGATTACGTGTAAGACGAAAAGAACATCCTATCACTTTGATCTCAGTCGGATTAAAAATCCGATGAAAAACAGTGGTATCGCGGAAGAAGCTCTGTACACCGAAAGATTCGCAAAAACTGTGCAATCATAATTGCTTAACTCATCCTACGTTTTATTAATTTCCCCAGAACGGGCTGGCACAGGTCAATCGCGCAATTTCAGTGCTCGCGCGAAGCATGTAGAGCTAATTACGGCCATTAAGCACGGCGAATACTTAGCTTAACTGATTAATTAGAAAGCACGTTTTTTTCCACGCTAGAATCATGGCTGTAGGCGAGCATAAACGCGCTCCAGTCCAACAGGATTTCAATTCGATCGGAAATACGAAATGGCTTTCTTTTGATCGCGTGTAAGATAGAACTGTCAATTTCAATCTGTTAAGTTGATCTCTCGACGTGACTTTGATTTATCTTATAAGAGAATTTGTTTCGCGATTTAAGCTATATGGTGGACATACGTACGAGCCACTTGGAAATTGATCGATTTCATTGTTTAGAAATTTTTTAATTTTCCATCTAGTTGATTAGGTGTAATTAGTAAGTAAACAATTCTCGTTTAATAGACGTTACATATTTGGAATTATTAATCTCGCTAGAAACTAATTATAGAATTATAAATAGGATTTAACCGATTAAGAAGTAAACAATTCTTATAAATATGTTTCTGCGAATTGTTCATTTGTTAAGTTATATGTAGGAAAAGAATAAATGAACATTCTTTCCTTAGAACGTCGTATTTCGAACTTGAAGATTTTCAAATAATTCGAAATACATTGAC
Source organism: Frieseomelitta varia (assembly GCF_011392965.1). Classification (NCBI taxonomy): domain Eukaryota; kingdom Metazoa; phylum Arthropoda; class Insecta; order Hymenoptera; family Apidae; genus Frieseomelitta; species Frieseomelitta varia. The sequence continues at coordinate 111,328 of NW_025110629.1, read as the reverse complement.
TTACTTTTCCAATGATTTATTACGCAGTTATATTAGTAAGTGAAATTAGTAAAGTTATTATATATAATTATATATTATTATATATTAGTAGTTGATAAAGTTGTAATTTTACTTAAAAGATAAAAAGCAAGATAAATGATTTGATAAAGTTCACTTTCAAGGAATCGAACAAATCGTTATGGTCAATTTAGCTTTTATGCATAGTGAGCTCAAAGTGTAGATTTTGAAGTATATTATATATATATTCAATAATTTTTTTGAAGAAAAACTAGTTCTTTAATATTGCAATGGATAGTTAACTATTTGACGTTTAAATACATACCATAAATAATTTCGATGAATTTATAACATTAATTCTAAATTAAAATTATGCAAATATTTTTGCGATCTTTGTGAAATATACGAGCACACTCAAAATAAATAAATTGTCTCGCAGCTTCTACGTACCATTTACAAGATTTGCTCCAATACAATCTTTATCAATGTAATCACGATAGTGTTTCATGCAACGTGCCGTTATATATTCGTGAGATGTTTCTGCGAGCGTTCGAACACTTTCGTAAATAACTATACGCCATAAATAAGTGTGTATGTACGCGAAATAGCATGATGAAACGGATATCTCCGGTATAGATATAAATACGGCGCGATGATATTAAATTGATCGCATTAATTGCTATTAGATGTATCGTATATAGAACATCTGCATCGCGCTACTATCTCGCGTCTATCGAGAGATATAAAAGAGACCAGGCAGACCGGGAGCCTAACGAGAGTGAGAAAGAACGAGACGAGAGAAGGCACGGGGCTAAAGCGTAGCGGTTTCCCTCGAGATTTATTGCCGGTGTGCGCAATTTACGCGCGTGTATCCTGAACTGAAATTATGCAAAACAGTCACGGCACTGACAAGTGGCATTTTTATCGGACGACCCATTATAAAATATATCGAGTAGATACGCGGAGTGCACACCAGCGTGGCGCAGTGCCGTAACGCGCGCAGACGAGTATGTTCCCCGCGTTGTTACGTGCCAGATGTTATTCTACATTTTCGCTCGAACCGAGTCGCTCCTTCGTACGTATATACAACGACGACAACGTACTATACTCGAGCAAGCAACAACATTAACCGAGGGAGCCGAGCTGCTTTAATAAAGTTGTAAATAGCCTTTTTACAGGTGTCTCCCTGACTTTAATCCTCCTTCGTTAAGCGCGACTGTTTTTCTTACGGATTCATTCCTGTGGTCTCCAGTGACACGTGTCCTATTTTTTCTTCCTTCCTTCCTTCTACTTTTCACCCGCCTCTTTTGCTCGATTTGCCTCGAGACGCGATCATACACAGCCGCGTGCACATAATTCGTGAAAGGTAAAGTGCAATTCGGCACGGCTAAATGAAAGGTTAAACGCGCGAGGTATCGATTGAGCGTGACGACATCGGGAATCGAGCGCGGAAAATACTGATAATTTTCAACGTTCGGTTTCTCCTCGCGCAAACGCGTAATTTTATTAAAACGAGAGGAGAAAAAAGAAAAAAAGAGTACGATAGGTTCGGCGTGGAAACGCGTGTGTAGCAATAAGCGGACGCTGAGCTGGCGGTCTCGGAGCCACCTGTTTGAGAGATCTAACAATGTTGTAGCTTAACAGTGGTATAGCGGTCAACAAAGAGGTTAAGCATCGACGTTCGGAATAATTAAGTTCATTAAACGTCTCTCTGCTTGTACGGTCGTTCCACCGAGTCGCTTTTGAACGGCGTACGATGAAAAGCTATTGTTTGGCTGCCGACGACGGCGAGCATCTCTCCTGGACAATATTTATCGTGGCAACCTTTGCTCCGTAGCTGCCAAGCGAATTTTATTTCCTCGAATTACCAGCGTCCGTGTCTTTCGCGCGTTTGCTGAAATCGCTTTTTTATCCACGCTTAATAAACGAACGGTCGGACAAGAAAGATCGACTCTGCGAATTTACCGACGGAGAACTCGGTAAAATTGAACACGGAGCGCCATTTTTCGATTCCGGCGATCCCGCTATGTATGGGAACGAGATTACGTCGATGTTCATTGTACGTATATACACGATTTATACGCAAATAAATACATGCCTCGAAACGCTTCTGATATCGTTTGCAATTGTATAACGTGCACTGTTTACGTTTTCGTTAACTCTGGTATAATTGTCGTGTAAGACTGTACGCAAACAGCAACAACACTAGCCGAATGAAACTTTTGAAACGTCCGAAAATACCCAGAATTATTTGACTCGGTCGTAAATACGCCACGCGTGACTCCAAAAACAGCAACAAAAAAAAAAAAAAGAAAAAACAGAAAAATATTAATTTTCCACGAATTCTTTTCGACGAACGAGAAACAGTCAACAAACCGACGACAGAGCCTGCTGTGTACTGAAACCAGCAGAATTGATTCGATAGGAGAAACATGTGCATATGTATGTACGATATACCGCCGAAGAAACGAGCGAGTTGAAACACGGAAAGCGTTTCCTCCTCGATGGAAATTTTCCTCTATGTTCTCTCTTATCTGCTCGTTAAGTAAACTGTTAACGGTTAGAATACGGTGGACCCTGGGATGTGATACTAGTATGTATTTCTCAAGTTCCGCGGCGTCGTTGCAGCCGCGGTTTGACTCCGTTTGCACTTATACGTCAGAGATTCGTGTATCAGAGCCAAGCGACGAAAATATGCCGCCACGGTATGCTGATTACCAAGAGAGAGCAAATACTACATCGAATCTTTCTCTGCTTTTAACGCGTGCATGTATATTTAAAAGCTTTTTTCCTCCATGTAATTAATCACCATCCATATGTGTAAATAAAAGTACACATGCGTGTGTGTGCAAATACTAGTGACCAGACTATTTAACGTAGTCACGAAACCTTAGCGTTAGCTACCTTATTTCACGAACGTGAAACGTAAAAAAGAGACGTATGCACAGAGCGGCCGTATACACAAGCTGGAAATACATGGCGGGTCCGGTAGTACAAAGAAATTTAAGATTTCCATCACAAGACGCGTGTCAGCCTTCCACGAAAATTCGTTGTCGCTGTTGTCGCGATGCACTTTACCCGCATCGGAATCGTCGTGCGCTATCTCTCCCCCTACGTAGTATTATTCATAACCATATTAATACACATACGTGCTCACGAATAAGAAATCTGACACGCATCCTTTTTATCGATAAGGAAAACCGATCTTTCGATCCTTAAAAGTAGGAAGACTATCAGAAAATAATTAAATAAATATATATACATGTATATGTAATTTTTTTTTAAACCATCGTGGTCGCACGCGCGCGAATAAATCGAATGACAATCGAGAATTTTTGTCAAAGGAATTTCTTCCGAGCAGCTGGCGTTCATCCAAACGTTTACTCTGGCGAATGCCTGCTAGAAACCGTCCTATTCACTCGTGTGTACAGCGCCGCTATTCCCGCCGTTTCTCTCTCGTAGCCACGAGCGAGAGAGAAAGCAAATCGTGTTTGCCGAGTGCCGATCGGCGACGCTACATACGAAAGAGAGAGAGAGAGAGAGAGAGAGAGAGAGAGAATAAAGGAGAAACAGAAAGAAAAGGAGACAAGAAAGAGAAGCGAAGAAAGTAGGAAAAGAAGAGGACAAGGGGGAAAGAAGCGGCGAGTGGGGAGTCTTCACACGGGGCGCACACGGTTCTCTGTTACCTGTGACTCGTGGCCGTGTCCAGCATGGTAATCCAATCCTGCGGATGGGGGGCTACCTCGTCATCCCTGCGGGTCTCTCGTTGACCGATCGCGAAAAATCGTGGAACTTCACTTAACAGCTATTTCCTTGTCCTTCGTCGGGCACTGCTCGTCAAGAGAAAAATATAAAATCACTCCACTCGCGCGACTGGCCGCGCGAGCCTCGTCTACGTACGAGAACGCGGAAGGACGTCTCTACTGGCGCGAAGACGACGCACTTCTATCCTCTATGAGTTTCTTTTTCTCTTCCTTTTCTATTCCGTCTTTTATCTTTTCCCCTTTTCTTTTCTTTTTTCTTTTTTTTTTTTTTTTTTTTTT
>NW_025110629.1:65096-107123 GCF_011392965.1 Frieseomelitta varia | reverse complement strand
AAAAAAAAAAAAAAAAAAAAAAAACAAAAAACAGACGAAAGACCGTACATTTTATTATTTACACGCCTTTTTTTTTTTTTTTGCGAAAACGTTGAATCACTCGTTATAAGAAGACGATGGTCGAGTATATCATAAAAGATCGGATACGATTTCTTTTCCTCATTGATGAAACGTGAGTTTGTTTTGATCTCGCTGCACCAGTTTCGTTGATTTCTCGGATAATTTCGCAGGAATAGCAGGGAAGAGATTTATCGCGGAAAAAGCACGCGAGGCATTCGAACTGGCTTGGTCGGCGAGCCGCGGATCGTGCCGATGGAAATCAGGTTAAATGACAACGAGCGTAGTGTCACGATCGAACGTGTTGAATCGCGACGAGTTTATTTTCAGCTCGGTCTAAGCTTGCGCATATCTTATGTAAAGTAACCGCGTGTGCGTGGACAACAGGTCGTTTGTGCCACAGGTGCGGTGTCTCGTGGAAAGATGCAGCGCGCCGTGCTGATCGCGAGCAAATCTGTCGCCGCGACATTTTCCTGTTCGTCAAGAAAATGCAATGATTCTCATTTTCTAAAGTACTCTCTACCTTCCTCGAAAATGGGAAAAGTTTCACTCTGTTTGCAAAAATTGCGAAACGATGCAACTGCGAGTTATCAGAAAGTTAATCAGGAAACTTCTCACTTTATACAAACAAAGAACACCGTGCAGTTGAACTCTGTTTATATGTAGTTGCCTGAAGACAAACGATTCATACAATTGGAGCATACTGATTTCTCTTGCTAGAGAGTTTTTGTTCGTAGAACAGTAGAAGTTTACGTTTGTATATTCAGTCAGCAGGAGTTCTCTTAATTAGACACCAATTAAAATTTCGTTTCATTTAAGTAGATTCAGACGGCAGGAGTCCAACACTAGGCAGATAACAATCGAAGATATGAATCTCGTACGGACGAAAGTTTTATTTTCTTATGCTTTCTTTCCCTCGTTAAAACAGAATTTCATTTTGCTGTTAAGCTGTGTAAATAGCTTGTTGATAGACTAAGCTTCAAAAGAAAATGAAAGAAAATAGTTTTAATTAGCCTTTCCTTTTCACCGTTGAATTTGAATTTTATTTTTTACAAGATTCTTACGCGTTTATAAACTACAAATTGAACGGTGGAAAATTCACGTAATTAATATATATAGAATCCTATAAAATACTCAAACTAAAGTACTCGCTTACAATTTTTAACAGATAAAATTATACTTGAGTTTTGTCTTTTTAAATCGTATCCATACAGATACGCGTTTGCATAAAAATCCACAGTCCAATTATTAGTAATTAAACAGTGGAAAAATATTCCTCAAATCTTTTCTTTTCACACTACTAAATTAGAATATCACTCTGTTGCAAATCTCTCGTATCTCTCTCTCTCTCTCTTCTAATCATATGTACGCGCGACAACGATGATCTAATTGCTGGTAATCGAGCCGCTCCTTTTCATTCGAGGCCGTCAACGAGAACGACAACGATGAACCACGTAGATTAGCATTCTCCTATCAAAATTTTTTACCGCTCCGAACCGTATTGTTCTACGGCGGATGAAGATAATTCCGTGTCTATAAATAGAGAGACACCACAGGCTGGCAGAAGGAGAACCTAATAAAAGTACTCGCTCTCCGAAGAGACCGTTCGCGTTCGAGCGTGAAGTCGAAATAATACAGCGTCGTTGACTCGATTAATATTCAAACGAATCCACGACAGTACAGAATTGACATTACACGCGTGGGATTCGCACGAATTGATAAAACGAGCCTTCGTTAAATTTGTCAAAGTCCGTGAAACGGCGACGGATGGGGTGAAAAAAGGGGGCTGCGAGAACACGAATTCTTTTTCTGTTCTTTGGTTTGCTCGACCAGCAAACGGTTGAAGAGTAATTGTACTCGTCACTTGTGCCCGCCGCTAATGACCGGATCATTTTGCAACATTGCTTCGTCCGACAACGTTCAACAACATCTCGTTCTCAGGAGGCAGATACACCATTTGAAAATTGCGGCGCCGCTTGCAACCTGTATAAACAATCGGCCATTACGCACCGTTATACGATAATCGTGCTTGACGTCAAATATTAAATGATTTCGCTGCGTGAATCAGGCTGTTTAAATTGTCCGGCTTGATTGAATGATGGCCGCTCCTCTAAGTTGGCCGACAACCACTTCACCGTAAATAAGATAGTACCCTATTCTGTATATAAGAGTCGCCTCGTTATACAGGGTGTTCGATTCTTACGCGTCGTTACGTATTTTATGAAACCCCCGTCTCGTTGGAGAACTTCGGACGCAACTGGGGAGGGGGATGAGGGCTGAAAAAATATCAAACGATACGTTACAAGTGCGAGAGGAATACTTAATTTGCTTCGCTTGGTCCCATGGTTGTTATCTGTGTCTTTTGTTATATAACTGTTGATGTAACAAACTGGAACCAATTTTTCCAGTTTTCAACAACACTTGTACATGTTCAAGAATTAATTTGAGATTCGATTACACACTGGTATGTAACGCGCGTTGAACGTGTTACACGCATGATCTCAGAGAGAACAGGGAAACAGCTTGGAAGAATTTTCTCCGCGGGCTTGCGGGTTTACGACGAATAGTAAATTGCGCAATAAATTCAGAAGTCATTCTAGTATTTACACGAGTGTTTCGCGTTCGAGAGCTGAGACTGAACCGTGATGCACCGTGATCACGTGCCACGAAAGACGCACGTAACGAGACGTGCAAATTAAAGTAATGAAGAGAGTTTGGTTAAGCCGATCGATCGCACCGCAACTATAACGGCTTCAGTTATAGTTTTCGTGATCGGGAGGCACGACTGATCGTTGCGCCGACACGCTCGATATATAAATAAACGTAACAGTAGCCAGTGGATTATTAAAAAGGAATGGAACGTCGCCGGTATGCGTATTCGAACGCTTGCCTTCCCCGTTGCTCGCCTTCTATCCCTGAACTGAACTTTCTAACGCCAACCTGTTAACTGTAAATCAAATCTGAATCTCCGAGCAAGCGTGAAACGCGTGTACGTGTGCACCCGCGCGATTAATATATCCCTGAAAGACGGCAACTGGACTTTCATCGGCGCGATCGTTACCGCGCGTCTTCGAACTTTCCTTCCTCCCTGCCGCTCCGAACTCCTGTGCGCGGATGAAACGCTTCACTGATGCAACTGGCAAACCAATGCGTTAATTTTACAATCGTGAATGTTGCTCGATTGTAGTTTGTTGTTGTCCGTGGTCTCAGACACTACGTGATCGACTTTGATCGATTTTTTTCCAATTCTTCACGACAAAGCTGCAGTCCGTGCGGCGGTAGATAAAACAGGAGCAAGCGAGCAAGAGGAACGCGTGCAATCACCGTCTCGTGTTCAATTAATTTCTTCAATGCTAATAATTTAATGGATCTCGGTACGTTATCGCCGCCGTTTCATCACGCATCGTGCTCGTGTGTCTGCTCGGGTAACACGCTCGATGCCATTGCACTTGCGTGCAACAACCACATCTCCGTCAATACTGTGAAATTATCTCGGATCTCTCTCTCTCTTCGTGTGTTTGCTCACACATCCTCCCTGTGTTTGTAGAGAAATTTGTGTACATCGGTTTTGACAACCGATCTAATTCGACGACGACTGCACAACCGTCGTCAATCGAACGATCCGTGGTTCATTAATGATTTCTTTATTTCAAGAGGAATAATAAATTTACACGTGTTTCCTTTCTTCTTCTTCTTCTTCTTCTTCTTCTTTTTTTTCTTCCGTATCGCGCTAATAGATCGGTTTCTTAATTGGATGACACACGTTATCGAAGAAACTCCGATTCGAGTTTCCGAGCGTTCATGGTATAATACGTATATTACTATTTTATATATTACTCTGTCTCCCGTTCAAAAATTTACAGCACGTTCATTTTGAAAAGAATTAAACACTTTTTCAAGTAAAGTATTTCGTTCATAATATTATTTTTCTTCTAGCAGTTAGCTACAATTACGATGTTCTTATTTCTTAGAAAAACGCGCGAAGAAATTTATCTGGATCAAAAGGTAAGGGGCCCAAACTTCCAAACAGGAGTGTGTGTGTATATATATATATGTACATATATTACTCTATAAATAATTGTAAGTACTACGCGCCGGCAGTAAATAGCATCGTTCACGCTAATGTCGCGAAGATTCTATCGGACAACCATTACCTCGCGGACGTGTTCGAATAGAAACGTATTTTATTGCAAACTCCGTATGAATATTCGATTCGTTGCGTCGTAAGAACTGAACCGTGTGCGTAAAATTAAAATAAATTGACTAGAGGACACTTATACGGAATAAAAAGCACGAGCCTTCTTGATTGTCTAAGCTAATGCGTGGAATATACCGTTACGACGCGTTGATTTCCGTGCACGAGTTACGTATGCTATAAATAATGTATAAATACGTCTGTTAGGTATCTCGTTTGTACGTGCGGTGTGCTTTGGTACATCGTGCACTGCGAACGAGGGGAAAATCATGTCCGAGAGAGCGAGCACAGCCGCTCGGCGAGTGAATTCGTTAATTGACCAACCGTAGCTCGCGCGTAATCGTTCGCGGTAAAACTCGCGGTTTCATCTTTGAGATGAATCGCGCAGAGATCGCATGAACCGGACCAGCTACAAATCGATAAATCGAAGTAAACTCCTACCTCGGTATCCTTCGAGTCTCCGCAATTATCGAGGCGTCGCGCTCTTCAGCCATTCGATGACTTTCATTCATCGAGAACAACTCACCAACATCCCGGCTTAATTAATCACACCGAATTAAGCGCACACTTCAACTCTTCGATCTCTCATTCCTCCCGGTCTCTCAGTACGGACGATCGGTACTTCCATGTGCGCGTAATCGAGCACCTGCATCCGATCGTCGAGAGTTAAATCACGTCGATGTCGCGTTGAAGAAACCGACTCGAGATCGACGAGCCTACACTCGTGGCGGCTCCAGCCCAGGCTCCTTAATCCAATCGTCCTCCCGGATAATAAATCAGTGGCGTGGTAGCGTCCCATCCGTCTATCTCCTCGTTCGACTGTGCCGCTCGCCTCTGACAATTTAAGATCAGAGTGCTGTGCCTTGGGCTGCTGGGCGCGGATCTGCAGGTTGTCTGCGCGACGCCGGCCGACCCGAACCGGAAGTTCTTCGCCCCTCCGCGCAAGAAACAAGGCTCACTGCCGATCGTCCAGTTCGCTCGCAGCGGCGAACACCTCGCGTCCGATTGATTCCGCGCCAGATCCTTCACGTCGATCCGAACAGTTTCCTGTTCGCACAATTTCTCGACGCACGGGCACGAGTTGCTTGAGGACCTCCAGCTGTCCGCGCACGAAGCTCTCGCCGTACAAGAGGCCTTCGGTTTACACGGACTATTGTCGACGATCGATTCCAATTGGCTGTTCGCGCGGGAACAGTTCTGGTCCAGTTGATCGGAGCTTGCGAAACGCAATCGTTTCGGGGACTCGCTGGAACATCTCATGAAGGTGGATCGTACGAGAGATTTGTTCTTGAGGGAGCTTCGTGGTATCAGAGGGTTCGGGTTCTTCTTGGCGTGGCCGTTCCTTCGATTTTTTCGTTCCCTGTTTCGTTCCTCCCGTAAGACGGGGTCTTCGCCGAGGAGCCAGTAGGTCAGTCGCTCGCCTTTGCCTTTCATAGAGACTAGCCCTCTTTCCACCACTTTGAAACCGCCCAATTGATCCAGGAGTTCCTTCGTTTCTTTGCTGCAGTGGATCTTTAAAGCTGGAAAGCAAAAGATGTTAGACGCGTTACAGCGTTATACGATAGTTTATACGAATATTTGCGATATGAATCATTCAAATGAATGTATATCACAACAAAATTAAAAAGATGATCGATAGTAATATATTTTATAACTGTTACTCTTGAAATTATATTCCGTTCTCGTAGGCAGCTAAGAAGTCTAATCGGAGAATTTTATTGCGGTTCGTTTAATTGGACACACCGAGAAATTATATCGAAAGCCTTTTCACTTTTCCTCTCGCTGCCAATAAATAATTATTTACCAGATCCAGTAGATTCCATACGACTGGCAGTATTTACGGTGTCTCCAAATAGACAGTAACGGGGCATTTTTAGACCGACCACACCGGCGCATACAGGACCTAAACGAAAGTGATATCAATTGTAATTCATGTCTAATTGTAAAATCGTACACGTTTTTCCACCAAGTTTACCAGAATGTATGCCGATTCGCAGTTGTAGCTTATCTAACGGCCTATGTCGAATGGTGAATTGTTTAATAGCGTCTAGAAGGCATAAGGACATACTGGCAATTTCCCCCGCATGTTGGATACCGTTTCGAATTGGCAAACCGCTCACCTAAAACGAGAATCATTCAGGATCCTGTTTCAGACGTTCAGACACTTTGTTACTTACCACCATGTAAGCATCACCGATAGTTTCCACTTTGTAGACATCGTAATTTTCTATAGTCGAATCGAAACAGGTGTATAGATCGTTTAGAAAATCTACCACCTGCAAACAAAGGATTTGCGTGTATTACGAGTATTTATATTGATAATCACTGCCGTATTTCTTATTTCTTTTTCATGCAGGTCTCTTTACAGATATTTTCTTTCTTTCGGAACACTTTCGTTATTCTTTGTAAGAAGATAATAAATGTAATAGACTGTGGACTATAGATTGTATATGCTTTCACAGAAAATTTTTATCTCTAACGTCTTTTTCTTTTTTTATTGATATCATTGGATCATTTGAAGTTATAAAAATTCAAAGTTTCTGAAACTTGTCATCATTTCTTTTAAACTTTAGCGGTAAAAAATCTAAATTATGATGCTGTGGTCATTTATGATTTAACGATACCGTTTGAAGATTGTAATACACATTCAAAGTAAACTACATGCTTTAATATTTAATAGAAACGAATTTCTACTTTAACTATGATGATGAAAATGTGAATTTGTACAAACGTTCATAGTCTAACAATAACAATAGATCGTATATTAAAATTAAAAGAAACTATCTGTATTTTCACAACACCAATTGAATTGTAGATCTAAGGAGAACAGCAGAATTATATTACTATTAATAACAATAACCTAATAACAATAATAATTCAACAATATTAATAATTCACAATAATTTGCAAATATTTTTGTATAAATTACCTGTAAGGGTGTGCTCTCGGCTGACATGGCAGTGAAACCGACAATGTCGCTGAAATAAATTGTAACACTGTCAAAGCTTTCGGCTTCAACTTTGTGTCCTCGTTTCAACTGCTCTGCCACGTAACGTGGTAGCATTTCATACAGCAACGCGTCTAAAAGGCAAAACTTAATATAATATAATTTGAGGGAAACGTGATTGCATTTTAATTGAGTGACATTTTATGAAATTTCAAGCAACCTGTTTTTTTCTTCTCTTCCGTTAATTGGTCCGTTCGCTCGTCCACCAGCGCCTCCAGATTATTCGCGTACTTCTCCATCATGGCCATCATGTTGTCAAATATGTTTGGTTTCCTAAGAAAAACGCATTTCTAGGTCACTCGAATTTCTTTTCCTTTTTATCTTTCTTTTATTTTACTTTATATTATTGACTGGATGAAATTCGTGCAGATATTACAAGTTTATTACTTTCTTAATTGTGTTTACGAATTACTGTTTTATCAAACAATTCTGTTTTTCAATGTTTTACAATTTTTACAAGTTATGTAATGTATATTCCTAGTGTCCTTTACCGATTTGCAAGTAATGTTTACAAATCTAAATTTTAGAAAATTTATACAAACTCAAGTGCTTATGAACACGAAAATAAAGGAATAAGGAGAGATTTGCTTCAGTCACCAAATGTAAGTAATTTTATTGATAATGAAATGAAAAATTAATTATTGTACTGCACGATCTTTTTAGTAATAAGTGAACTTGGAATAATCTAACTTACTTTACATTGTAATGTTTAGTATGTGAGACAAATCTCTGCTGATTCCATTTTTCTATCTTTGTATTCATAAAAATATAAATCTTAATTTAACTTAATAATAAATTAAGAGTACAACTCTACATTATTGAATCTTAAATCTTTGCATCACATATACATAAAAATGTCACATGGAAATAAAAACTTCTTTGAATCAACTTTTACATTTTAATATCGAAATAACGTTTGCATTTAATTGCTAAAGAATTAAATAATTGACGTTGCTAACATTGATTTTTTGAATCATGGTTTGAAATATTGAAACTTACATGCCCTTTCTCAAAGGCCTTAGCTTGTTCCTAATAATTTTGAAGTCTGGTCGAATCTCGGGATCCTCGGCCCAACACTCCGTTAGACAAGCGCGCACGAACTGGAAACAGTTCTCCAACTGGTTCAACGGTGGTCTGAGATAATTCAAGGAAAACAGAGTAGCTGACAGGGTGGAAACAAAAGCACATAAAATTTACGTATCTTCTGCCGTCGACAGACTGCGACATTAATGGTAATACCTGAACGGTTCGGTGTCCGGTTCTCTCGCGATTACTTTCTTCAATATCTCCGAAGGGGTTAACTCGCTGATTCCAAAAGGACCGTGCCTCCCTTGAAGCTCGTACAACACTATCGCGAAAGAATAAACGTCCCCTCTCTGATAATCCCGTACAGTTGGCTCCTGACTTTTCGTCGATCGTAATAACTCTGGCGCTCGATACAATAAACCTGTTGAACGATCATTTTCCATTTAATTTGCCATCAAGTAAAATAGACAGCTTTGAACTTTAATATTAAACAACATTGATATTATGATTATTGATAGTTACAAGAAGTTTCTTTTAAAAAGAAACAAATTTAAAACAGCGACCAACTACGAATTATAATTGCAATGTTACGGATAATTACAACTTCGTTTTGTAGCGGTCAAAATATATTAAATCGGATAAGTCATAGTTTAATTAGTATTATTATACAATTTTATTTTATTCACCAGTATTACTAATAAAAATATACAGACTGAAAATTTGGGAAATTTGTTAAGATTTAGTAGTTTTATTAAGAATCCCATTTCATGTCATGTTCTTATATCGTAGTAATTAAAATATTTTATAGAATATAGAACGTAACATTTAGCTAGTTGGAACTCTGTCATGTATATTTGTCATAGACCTATAGAATCGTTCTTCAAAGGATTTATACGTCATCCGTTTGATAAATTACCGTGATACTTCTTCATAACATCGCACGGCTCACACTCGGCGTCCTTTTTAAATTCGTGCAATCCAAAGTCCGCCAGCTTTACGACCCATCGAGAATCCACCAAACAGTTCGACGTACTCAACGAACCGTGGTATTTTATGACAGATTCGTGCAGATAGATCATACCCTGAAAAATGCGCAAGCAAGACCGTATTACGTTCCACTCGTTTCGTCGAATATACGAGATTCCAAGGAACTGCAAATCGAAACTCTCGAGAACGAGATTCTTACGAGAATGCGAGAAGTTTGAACGATCGGTAAATTTCGACAAAATTTTATTCAACGACAATAGCATTATTACTGCTCTATGCGAATTATCATCAGTATAATCATTTGTTCTAAAGTTTCTTCTTACGATAAAATTTAATGGATAGAACAGAAATTTTCACTTCAAAAACATGTCATTTTAAATTTAATTTTAAATGTATCCAAATTTTACTATTAGGCGGAAGATATGATCATGCTCCTACTCAATTAGTAGTCAATCTTTTCCTTTTTTCTTAAAATTTTCAAACTTTGAATTTTTTATAAAAGAAGAAAATATCCTTTCATTCCACAGGAACAGTAAATTAAAGATAAGTGACATAAATACATGTTGAAATTGTATGTGAAACTTTAAATGCGATTTTCTCCATAATAATATAATTTCTCTTTAATGAGTGATCCGATCTCTTCGAAATTTTACATACATTTAAAAGAAATATCACTTTATATCCAGCAGTAAAATTATGATAAAGTTGAAATCTTTTTAATAAAGCCGATTTTTATTCTTTACACGGCTATCACATAGATTAAGATTACTTTCTTTTAAAACAAGGTGATTTAATTAACATGTATTAATCAACAATTTAATGTTAATGTATAACAACATTTACAGGGAAAAACAATTGCACATATTTGAAAGTCTAATAAACTTGCGTACGAAATTTAAAATTCATAGATTTATCAATTCTTACAATTAGTTTGATCTTAATCTAAAGATTGCCAAAAAATACCCTCTTAAATGAACCAAAGTAGAATTCATCGATTTTTTTTTTTTTAGCAATTCATACCCTGATTATATCACCGACCAAGGACGCCATGAACATGTTATCCAGCTTCATGTCCTCGTTCTCCAAAATGTCCTGCGAGAGAAACAAAAAAAAAAAAAAAAAAAACGGACAGGGAAAATTATACTCGGCAATTTTCGAATGTTTCATCTACTTAATTGCACAAACTGTCCCAGTGATTACCTTCAGACTGCCACGAGCGCAATATTCCACGACGATGCATATGTTCGGCGGATCGGTGCAGGCTCCGATGAAAGCGTTCAAATTATCGTGTCGCAAATCACGCATCTAGAGAAACGATCCTCAATTTGTACAACATGGTCCGAGAAATTGGCTTTCGATGGGAAGATTGCGTTTACATTGGATTGCTTTTGGTTGGCTGGTACATTAATTTGTGCTAACTTTTCGTTGACATTTTATTGGTCAACGTGTTCAGTACGTATATATAGTTCAGTTTAAATCATTAAAGAACGTGAAATAGTTTATTATGATGTTGCAAATACTCCAATTTCTTGAAATTTTCGAAAGCTGTAGAATCCAAGTAAAAGGAATAGTGATGTGATCATTAATTAATAATACTAGTATATAATATAATGATAAGTTGTAAGTTAATTATAGACTTTTCTTTATTAATTTTTCGTCGAATAGGACAAAAATAGGATAACTTGTGATTTATAAAATTAATTTGTAGAATTCCTTTGCTTTATTATTAACATTATTATCAGAAACTCGTAAATTATGTGATATTACTTCATTAAATAGCTTATTAGATATTAGACTCATGAATATTGTTAGAAAAGTTTTATAAGTTACAAACTATTATGTAAATCTCTTCGATAAAAATGAAGAAAAATGAAATTTTACACGTACATTTTACAAATTTCAAATTATCCGATCATCGTATTTATTACATCTATAATGTCAATTTATTGATATTATTGATTGATAAATAGAAGATTGATTGACAAAAAATAGACGAACGAACGAACAATCGAAAATTGTATTAATTTGAGTGATGTTATGTACATATTGGAAATCGATCGACTTATTTAGTCAACTGACCAAAAGTTGATTAATGTAAACGCAATTTAAGCGAGCAATTCGAACTAGTGCTGTACTTACCACTTTCAGTTCCTTCTTCATCTCCCGTGTAATTTCGATCGATTTCTTCCGTACCTTCTTTACGGCGAATATCCGCCCCTTATAAACACCAATTTGCGTGTAAATCATGGAATATCGAAAGTCAGCATCTGGATTCGAGCTTAGGGAAACTTGGCTGGTTCTTACAATTGGCTGTGTCGTCGTCTATCCAGGAAAATTATTTCGTTCATTAAAAAGACATATAGAAAGTATATGCAACATTTATCAATATAAATCATTACACTGCACGTTATATTATATTATAGCATATGGTTACTATATAAAAACCATAGGACGATCTTTTGATTTTTATGTCATTTGATAGCAGAGCAAAAATATTTTAATGTGAAACAGGCTAAGAAAGTGTGTCAATAATGTAAGGTCCAAGTATTAAAATATTAAACGTTAAATATTTAATATCAAGTTTTTAATTTTAATATTAAATTTTGGAATATATAAGTGTTAATAATTTTGAAAATATGCGATAAATTTAAAATAGTTTTTAAAAAACAATTATTAGCTCAATATTGTCAATTAACATTTGCCTGCACAACTAACGTCATTGATATTTTTCAAAGACCCAAAAAGATGACAAAAGAGAAATTGTATTTAATCCTAAAATCAAAGGAGACTGATGACAGAATTGTCTTGAGAACACATTGAACTTCAAAATTGTTCCTCTGCTATAGGAGACAAGAAATTGTGACTTGTATTTTTCACCCATAGCCTCCACACAGCATTTACATTTACATAATTTCGTCGTATTTTATAGCAGAATAGGGGATTGCTAGGATTTTGAAGTCGTTGTATAAGAAGCGCGATCGTATCGTTCGGGATTTGATAGCGGAACAGCGCTGAGCTTCGAAAGTCCCGGGATCAATTGGGTCGAGGGAAATGGCGGGAATAACAGAGAATTGTTATAAGGGACGAAGTGAGAGAGACAGGCAGGAGTCGGGCACAGAGAACGAAGCCAGGCATTTACCTTGGAATTACATTTGGTAGGCGCCTCATTGACTCCCGTCGATTCGTCTTTCTTCTCTTTGATCTGAATGTCTTTGTAGTTCACCTTCCAGAGCAGGGAATCCAGTTCCTGCTCGTACTTCCAGTTCCTGTATAGCATCAGCATCACCGCCGTCATAATCAACAGAAATCCACCGGCTATACCGCCCACGATTTCTCCCGTGTGAGCTAAATGATTTGATTGTGATCTTGTGAGTCTCTTACAGACGATTTTCCATTGTTATTTCAACAAATTATTCCACGTACAGTTCTATAACTCTAACTATTGTTTTAGAATCATGTAGTTTCATGGTTGTAGAAGTTCACAATTCTAAAGTTTTATAGTCCTATAATTCCACGGTTCTATAGCTCCACAAACATATCGTTTCTCAGATCTATAGTTCCACAGTTTTGCATTTCTTTATTTCTATGTTCCTGCATTTTTACATTTCGACATACATCTCTGTATTTTTATACTCCCACGTTTTTATATTCTTATATGTACTTCTATATTACTGTTTCCAGACGTTTTTACATTCTTATATTTTTATATTTTTGTTTTCTATATCGCAATACGCGTATCTCTTATTTAGGACGAGATATCATCGTTTAATTTTCGATAGTATAATATATTGTAACATCAGCACAGATAAAACCATGGATGCGTACAGTCCTCAATAGACAGAAGCATTCATTTGGTTTATGTGTACAGTTTCTGTAACGTATGATATTCTTGTCCATAGTATTCTCATCATATAATTTCATAATCTGTGGTATTCTGCTCTAGTTTAAGTAGTACCAGTAACAATAATAATTATAAATAATTTCCGACCTGGGATGTTCCAATTTATAATAACCCTAATTATTGTTTTCTAATGGTATACAATGAATTACTCGTAACTCATATCGACCAGATTATCATTTTTTTAAACGAACAATCCACCGATCCAACAATCTCAGGGTCGATCATTCGTACCTTCAGGCCAGAGATGCTCGCTCCGTTCGATTTTTTAATTGTAACCCCTCGTTTCGTGTTCAGGAACGTTTAAATCGGTCACGGACCGTGGCGGCTGTGTGTTCTTTCATTGCATAATCGGTAATCGCAGCGGTTACGTTGTCGAGATATACTCGTATTCGATCTCAATTAAAGGAAACGAAAAAGGTACTCGCGGGTAAGAAGGGCATGGACTCCCTATCCCCTTCCCCCCCCCCCCTCATAAACAGATTTACAT
Source organism: Frieseomelitta varia (assembly GCF_011392965.1). Taxonomy (NCBI): domain Eukaryota; kingdom Metazoa; phylum Arthropoda; class Insecta; order Hymenoptera; family Apidae; genus Frieseomelitta; species Frieseomelitta varia. Next base: position 93,463 of record NW_025110629.1, on the reverse strand, counting down.
ATGTAAATGCGCGGATCGGACCAGCAAACTTTATGATGTATTTTCGAACGATCGCCCATGAAGGTACAAGAGAAAGCTGACGAATGGTAATTCGAAGGAGAACCAAAACCTTCTACCCCGATCGCGTTTTCACGAGCACCGAACGTTTCCATTATCGAACACCGTGGCGAAGAGGAGAAGGAGGGGAAAACGTTATGCTCTACGTCCTCCAAACCTAACGCGAAGTATCACCGTCCCACCTCCTTTGCTTTCACTTTATCCCCACTAGCCGCTCGTTTCTTCAATCAAACGTCACGAAGAATTGATTTATAGGCAGTGACGGCGAAGCGGGAAATAATAAAAAGAATCGTCGTATATACGTACAAGTGCATTTTTCACCGTGGTAGCCGCAGCGAGGCTCGGCGATGGGCGGCCCGTCACCGATCCACGAAATGTCCCTCGTCAGCCGAAGTCTCTGCAAGCGAAACGAGGATCGATGAACGACGAACGAAAAAAAAAAAAAAAAAAAGAAAAAAAGAAAGAAAAGAAAAAAAAAAGAATCAGTTAACGTCTTACTGACCGGCAGATTCGTGCCGTTCTCCTTTCCCACAAAGTAAGCTATGGGATATAAACCGTGCCCCTTTGTCGGTCGATTGTCCAAAGCGATCAGAGTGTAATTGCCTTCAGCGTCTCCGTTTTCGTCCATGTAGACCATGTATCTGCACAGGCGATACATCATGTAACAGGCAGGCGTCGTTCACGCGTGCTAAAAGTCCTCGTAAATTGCGCAAATGCGCCGCGAGAAGCGTTATTTCCCCGTCAATTTTTATACCGCCCCGTTTCTCTCTCGCTCGTTATTAATTCTACGGCTCGCTGCTCGTCAAACGGGCGTGATGAATTATCGTGTAATCAATTGTGCACGACGGCGTTGCGAGGGATATCGCGAAGATGGGACTGGAGCATGGGGAAGGAAAGTAACGAGAATCCATGGGAGATTCCAGCCTCAGCGCGAAAGCCTTAATTATTTCGTAGGGTCAATTATCATTCTAGACGCTTGCGTCACCGTAATAATGGCCATCTCTGCTTTATTAACCTCGCGTAAATACCATCTCACACGCGCGGATGAATATTTCCATGGTGAATCAGGTGGTCTTGTTGCTTCTTCTTGAATTTCAGGATAAATACTGTGAGATGATCTTTCGGATAGATTGCGATTAGGAATATAATAGCTAGTTTAGAATTTTACTGTATTTTATTGAACTCTATATGATAATTAAAGATTGACCTATCAAGGACCAACGTTGTGTTAATGCAACATTTTCATTCGGGTAAAAATAACATTCATGAAAGTCACGAAATTTCATTCGTTTCATATCGTTAAATTCTACTTTTGAATATTATAGAAGGAAACTTCGAGGGTCAATGTTTGTTTCATTGTTACACCTTCCACCTGGATTTTGTAATTTTACAAAACTTTAAGAAATTGATAAGTTACGGCTCGGTCCTCAATAGGAGAATTTTTAGTTGGAAATTCATGATGGTCGAAAGCAGTGAAACAAAATTTCTCGTTAACTTGCGAACATATTAACACACAGTAATCAAAAATAATTAATGGTAATCAAAAATACGATTTGTAATCAAAGTCACTGGTTAACTAACGTTTCCAACGTTAATTAATTTTTATTCTACAATTTCTTGAAGAAGAAGGACGTCAAGAAATGATTCTTACGTATTAACTCATCGTTGGAAAATATTTCTTCAGCGCGCAAGACGAACATAAAACTTTCATCATCTTTTATTAAAAGGTTAAATTACTCTTGCTCATTGAACGTAAACTCCTAAACTGTTGTATAAACTATCGTACGCACATGAACGATCCATCCTTCGAAAAATTTATATTCAAATGAAACTATATCACGAATAATATTTCATTCATAGATGCGAAGGAGTTAGGAAGAATTATTATACGTGTCGTGTGCTAATTTTCATTTTTACCCTAAAAATAAAACCGAGTCGTAAACTCGTGCAGCGCATAGTACTCGTAAAGTGTGCATAATTCTTCCCTTATCTCCAAGCGGCAAGTTTCTCGCCTCACTTCCGTCTTTGTCAACCCGGTATGCAAACGGCATGCAAACGACAATCACTTCGGCGAAAATGCACGCGTCAAGTCTCAGGCAAGAGTGCCTCGTTTTCGGCGTAATTTTTGCGCCGCGAGATCGCCCGCCCGACGAAACTGATTTGCATGTCGTAAACGGCCGCGATAAGCAGCCGATTCGCGATCCACGAGTGTCGTCGCTTTTTATACGTACCCCATGGCGCTCCGATAATGAACGCCGTAAAGCGCCGCCACCATTTCACGGCCGTTCCGAGGGTCCCGATTCTCGTCCAGAGCTTTCAACAACGATCTCTCGTAGAGGTGCACCGCGTCGTACAGGTACGCCGTTTCTGGCACGATCTGCCTTATAACACAAACAGACGATTACGTTTTAAGAGTCGAAGACTGGTGTCCCGTTTCCGCGTCAGCATAGACTGCTATCATTCGTCGTATTTATCGTTATCGATTTACATCCTGATTGCGAAGATTTCAGTTTGACTGAACTTATCGATTCGCGAAGTGAGATTGTAATAGTCACCTGAATGATCCCGCCCATGTTCGCCAATGGATTGGTGAAGTTAAACGGCGGCCTTTGCCTGTACTCGTTCACCATTCGCGTGAAGTTCTTCGAGTAAATGGGCGTGGAAGCTACCACGCTGAAGTAGCTACGATACGCTTTCAGTATCGACGAGTTGGTCTTCTTCTGCCATAAACCACGGAAGTACTTGTCCGGTCGTTTCTCATCGTACTGCTCGATATCGACACCGACCACCCAGTATTCGCCTGCGGCACGAATTCCCGCGATATGTTTATTTCTCTCTCTCTCTCTCTCTCTCTCTCTCTCTCTCTCTCTCTTCGCAAACGAGTATTTATAAACGAGAGATCTATACACGATCGTTAAAACATACAGGCTCGCGTGGATAAAGAAAATAACGTGATTTTTCTTTCTTTTCTTTTTTTTTTAGCATTTTTCCAAGTGCTTATTTACTCGGTTCTTAAGAGTTCTTAATTCAGCGACGAAGCAGGATGATTTTAGTAAAGCTTCAGAGACGAGTATTAGATTACGATCTAATGACACTGCTCTCTGGTATATGTACCTGATTATTTTACAGCGGATTTATACCTTTTTCCAAGAGCTTCCTTTGGTCCAGAGCCATCAGCAGTCCCATGTGCTCGTAGTAGTTTCCTAGAATCACGTAAACTGAAACAAAGTATCGTACACTGTCTCAATGAATTGAATTCCCGAGATTTTTTCCTCCCTCTCACTCTTTCCTTTTTTCTTTTTTTTTTTTCATTAATTCTTACTTCGCACGCTGGGGTCTTTTGTGACCAGCGAATTTAAAAAAACGTCTTTTTAAAACAAGTTTCTTTTTTGCATATTCTTACAGTAACAATGTAGTTGAACAAATTACTGTTTGAACAGTTCTCTTTAATCTTGATTTGGAAAGATGTCACGAGGATTTTTCTAAATTTTTTCAAAGAAGAGAGAAGGAAGAATTGAATTTTTACAAATGTAGATTTACATTCTATGGTCGCACAATTATTGTCCCCCTGCACCGAGATAACCCAATCGTTCATCGGAGGCTAGTGGCAAAAACAGGTTAACTATGCTTATTTTTAACAAGTAGATACAAATTTAAATAGATACCGAGGTGAATTACGTGCCGTATCTATTCACCACGCGAAATTCCTGGAATCGTAACATGCGGGCTACCGTTTCAAACTGTACACGGACTCGATGAAAAGTCGAAATGCGGGTACTTTATTTCAGACCACGCGTCGCGCGTGATTTAGGAAAATAGCGTTTAAGACCGTATCGTCGTTATCGCGATCGTCGTAAATTAGAAGAACAGAGGTTTTACATTGAAAGAACTTGGGCAAAGCAACACTGTTTTCACGTCAAGTCCCTCCCTTTCTGTTCTCTCTCGTGCCAAATTGTAAATCTGTTTTCTTACTCACTTCGCGTTTCTCGATACGTTTCGCTGACGTATTTGTGGAATGGATTGGTCATGTGCGTGACGTGATAGGGTTCTTCCCAGCAACGGACAAAGTTCACTGTCACGCCAGCAGCCTCGAAGGACGACAGTATGGTCTCCGCGATCGTTGACATCTTGTTGAATTCGAACAGGGTCGAGTTCATGTACATGAACGTCACCTAAACGTAACAGACCGGGCTGTCAGTTTTACGATTTATCGAACTTTGGAATTACCGACGATTAGATTTGAAACAAAGGAAATTAAAGCAAAAGATTTCCAAAAATTTGGAATTTGTTGAATCGATTTTTTAAATATTAACTATAATTTCTTCCACTAAATTTTACTTTTCCACTATAAATTAACGCTATAGAGGTATCGGTGATCTAAGAAGATTCAATGCTTTAAAATAAGAAAATTCTACAACATCTTTTAAAAATTCGTAGGTTGATAAACTTATATTATAAATTAATTTCTAAAGTTTTAATTACCTTTTTAACGAACTAATATCTTTTATAATTCTTAGGTTTTAGATTTTATTAGAAATATATAAGCTTTTAAAATTCTCGATGTTTTCAAATTTTTGTCTAATATGTACATATTTTCCAAAATAGTATGTTACATTATTCAACACATTTAAATACATCTGAGATACCCAAATGTTGTAAATTTGTAAAATTAAATTAAACTACAAATTTTGAACGTAAACTTGTAAAATAGTAGGGAATCGGTCTGATCATTCATAACGTAGCGCCTCATTCTACTTACTTTCGTCCAGTTGAATGCCATCAGCACTGAAACAACAGATTTGCTGATCTGCGTGTCGGGTGGCCTCGTTCTGGCGAACGTCGGGAATTCTTTCTTGTCGGACGACTCGCGATGAGTACAGAACTGTAAACAGACGCAAAATTAGTAGATTGGCGAACTAATCATTTTGATAAACCGTCTTTCGTGTATGTTATTCCGAACGAAGCCAGGCGATAGGCAGAAAGATAAATCTCGTTTCACATGTAGCAAACCAGTATCGAATTTGCATCGGATTTCTAGGTCTATTACCAGGTTGGAAAGCGAGGGACACGTAATAATGCGTGTGATTAGCGTGTCAGTGGGAATCGCCAAGTTGCAATATAACGGGCCGATGGAAAATCGAACAAAATATACGAACGAAATTGTACATTGGTGGTGATTCACGGCTGTCTCGCTCGACAACCAAACACGATTAATTAATAGGATAGACTGCATTAAATTTGACAGTATAACGATAACGATCCGATCGTTGGATTTGATCGAATTGGAAATGTACAGTGGATACAGCATCGTTCAAAACTATTTAGGCAAAATAGTCTCTGAAGGGAGGTAATGTCATTAATTGTTGAACGTAGGCAATATCAATTTTTGAATACTTAAAATTACCAAAAGTTTAAAAATTTAGTGCCGAATGATGAAAGTACGAATACATTTGTTTCTAAGCATACAAATTTTTATATATTTTTGAATCTCCAGTAAGTAAACCAATTATTTTACTACTGATTATCTGTACAATAGCTTAGTATCGACTAAAGACTCAAAGAATTAAATGTGCAATTATTTTTGGACATTTCTGCATAATATACTTCAATTCACTCGTTTAAATATTGTTACTATAGATCGATTCAAGTATCTAGATACTTATGAACGTTAATGTACAACATGAAATTGAGTCAGACGAATTAAATTAATTGGTTTCATTCATTCGACAGTGGGACGGATTTTTACCTGCTGGTCAATTAATTTCGCGCAAGTCCATTGGAAAGCAGTAACGCGAGGTTAAACGACACGTGAAACGGCGCCCCTATATTTTTCTACAACGCGCCTCGAGAAGGAAAATAAGTATTCAGTGATCTGGATAATTCGTTCAGAAGATGAATGCCTTCTTTTCTCGGTTTCCCCTGGCCTAGCTAGAACAGTCGCGAGATTAAAAGGAATTTAATGAATCGCTGCCAGAAATGGTTTTCTCCATCTTTTTTCCCATCTTGGCATGTCTTATTATCTCTGACGTTCATTTTTCATTTTCTCTTCCCTGCGAAACTTGAAATCATTCCAATTCCGTCGTCGCTACAAAACCCATTAAGGCCGTAAAAATGTAATTCGTATAAATATAATATACAAAAACGCTCGCTTAAGACTTTGGAAGTACAATGAACTAACGACAAATTCAAAATGAATGACTAAGAAAGTAATTATCTCGTTTTCGTTAAGAGAATTATTTACAGGGATATTGATAATTGCGTTATAAACTTTTTGTTCTGTTTAATTTTTGAGATACAAGTTAGATTAAAAAGATTCTTCTGAAGTTTTGATATAATATTTATCAGTATTAATATTCTTACATTATTAAAGAATTAAATTCCAATAAAGTTGTTTCGCTTGAATTTAAATAATTCAGTCTGGCCGACCGTCATTCTTTAGTGCTTTGAAATTAGAGCAATCTACGTAAATATACAATACCGCAATAACGCAAACTTCTGTTTTATCAAAATTTGACCGCTATTTTATAGTACCATGAAACGTAATTCTTTCATGTGTTACTTTACAATCTCGTCGCTTACTTCACAATCCACGTGCAAACAACAAGCCGATGAAACTCTAACATTCTAGAAAATATTTGATACTAACAAGCTTGAAATCTCGAGAGAAACAACTGGCGAAATATAGAGATAGATAAAAAGGATCGAGCTGATGATTCTCCGTGGCGCTGAATGGGTTAAACGTGTCGTAATCTCAGCGCACATTCGTATTCCTCGGTGGTCGGAGAATAATTTATTTCCTCAGTTGGCCCGCCAGCTGCTGGGAGCTTAAACCGCGCATTGCACCGCCAGATCACGTTGATACAAGCGAAAAAAAAAAAAAAAAAAAAACAATCCAACGAAACACACCGTTCGTCCTATTACATAGGCTTATGATTCTCGATTTAAATGGAACGCAACATCGAATAACACCATACTTAAAACTTATACAGCTTTAATCAGGGCCTTGATTAATAGCCATTCTTCAACGACCACTAGTGTAAAACTTGTACCAGAGAGATGAGAGGAATGGTATCTGTTTATGTATCTTAGAAAACGTCATCAAAATCTTTAAAAATACAGAGTCTCAAATCTGTTATATTTCTGTAAAAAATAAGAATTAGTCATAATAGTGTTAGAAAACGATAAAGACAATTTAATTCCAAGTTATCTTAATAATTATGAGTTACGATAAAGATTGATGTTATTAAAAATCCCTTTCTGAAGTATACTTTTATAAAAGATAAGGGAGAAATATGCTCTTCATATCTGGCATCAAAAGATGCAAGAAATTTTTTAATTATTTTCTAAATAATTCTTTTCGTTGTATTACATTTCCAAAGAGTTAGAAGAGAAAGAACAGAGGGGAAATATTCCAGTTGATTCACACATACTTGCACACAGAATCACGTAGATTCTTTGCCAAGGCTAAGAAAGAGAGAAAAGGCTACTTACGTAAGATATCATTGGAAGGTTGAACGCAGCGGCCATTCTGCCCTCGTGGATGCAGGTTTCTTGGGGCCCAATGTACGCGCTGATGTTCTTCGTCCAGAGATCGGCGGTCATCAGGATGCTGGTCTCCTCCTCGCCATAAGTTTCCGCGATCAGGAAGTCGAGCTTGTGTCCGCGTCGACCGAGCTCACCTGCGTTCACCTACCACAACCCAACTAATATACTATACTATATGTATACTAGATGTACACAGGGCATCTCATCTGATATTGCCTTGATTTATGTCATTACCATTGTACGCAGCAAGAAATGTTACGATGAGAGATGAATGGTTACAAGATGTGCATATTCCGATTTCATTAACATTAGCGCTATTGACGTTTAATTTAAAGCCTAGAATTTCTATCGTAGACATTGAACTAAAAAAGTAGCGAAACTTCAAGATGCAATAGAACACACGAGTTTTTATTTATTATTATAACAAATGTTAATATATGTATGCATCTAAATACACTGTTCTACATATATAAAATTTCTAACAAAAAGTAATGAAATACCCTGTGTACATTCTACGAGTTAATTAAATTCAATCTCATCCCTCTAGTTCCATTTTCTCGTATCGTCCGAGAGATGAACTCTACTTTCGCGGGAGTTTCGCTTTGAATTTCCTTTTACCTAGAAGTCAGAGGATTATTCTATGTTAATTCTCTCGAATCAAGTTCTCTGTCGTTCGTAGCAGAACTGTTCCTTTCTGGACAAAGGAATTTGCCCGGAGATTTTACCGTGATTGTGAGGAACAGGTCGCGGATATAAGTGGAGCGCGAGGGATTCTAAAATTTTTATCGTTGTTAATTATGCGCTTCCGTGCTAATTGCGGTCAGTGTCGTGGCATTCCGGGAAAATAAGCGGTTCGATTACCTCTTCCACGGCGAGCGATATGGCGCCGGATATCCGGTAACCAGGACGTTGATACTCCAAGTCCCCTGGACGTCTTTTCGAACCGGTGATATAACCGAGGGTGAACGTCTCGGCGTAGACGCCCTTGTCGAGTAAAATGTGGATCGCCGTTAGTAACAGACAAGCCCTCTCCGCGTTTGCAAGTAGCATGCCCAGTCACCGAACCTTTGCAAAAACATATTTATCATTATTATAGATTCGTTTCTTATCCATTCTACTTGATTTTTAATTCAGTAGCATACCTAATCGGGATACCTCCGCGAATTAACGCAGTTCTGCTTGATACTCTTTAGAACATTTTTATCCTTCAGAATAACGAAAAATCTTTCTATTAATTTATTTTAAATCTTTTTACATTACATACATTTACATTTTACTTTTTACATTTATTATTAATAACATTAGTAATACAATCGCGGAATCTTAAAATTAAAGTAATTTTCATTTCACACCAATCTTCTGGTTTCTTTTCTGCATATTGTTCGAAAAAAATTAAAAAGTTCTTTCTGTTTTTCAACAGCATGCTCGATCGCAAGTTAATTTCATTTTTTTTCTTTATTTATAGTTTCGTTCTCATTTGTTTTAATTCCCATCCAATTTTTCCCATTTTTATAAAATATTGTACGTTAGAAAACTCGTCACGTTTTCTACGTATAGTACATCCAAATTGATGCTTCTTATTTATCGTTACTGCTTCTTTCTAATCTAATTCATTTCAATTCCCATCCCGATTCAATTGTTCTTTCCTTTCGTGAAATATTGTACAATGCAAGATTTTTCTCGATTGTTATAATATCGATGTATTATGTCATATGTATTATGTATTATGTTATGTATATCATATGTATTATGTATATGTTATAATTGTATAACATTATTTTATACATATATATGGTAACTATTTCAATACACAACTATATTATACAAATTATTAGAAAATCTTTGCAGAATATTTTTCTCCCATTATCATAATATATGCCTCAATATATGGATATGTTGTCTCAAACATATTATTTTTATATCTATATTATAGAGATGCGTTTAAACTAGCAGAAGTTCGTAGTTTGCAAAAACAATTGCGAAACCACCGCAAAATAATTCTCTGTCTGACCAACTTTGTCCCAACCTACTTATCGCGCTATTGAATCTTCCAGTTTCCTCTTTCTAAAATATTGCAAACGTACACTAAAAAGCTCTCCCCTTCGAGGAGAGTCCTCGCTGTTTACACCTAACAGAAGTCAATATTTCGTTCATGCACCAACGGTCCGCTGCACCGAGCTTTTATTTGCAAGCAGCATCCAATAAAAGCCGAAGCCTTGAAGACGAAAGATATAGGGAGCGTAATGGATGAATCCAGTAAGCTCGACGGGGTTGCAATAAACACCATCGATCTCCAACGGTGTGCCGCACTTCCTCTTCCTACTATTTCCAATTTCGTTCGTCGCTAACTGCACGCCACCAATATCATCTTTTCGTCTGAACCATTACGATATCAAGCAGCGGAACGCGCGTCACCCACAGCTTGCAAACGAGATACATTCCCCGGGGTCGATAGAACCGCAATTTATTCATCTGCAGAGGTTCTAAATCAAATTGGATTTCTCTTTTCTGATGTTCCATCCTTCAGCGCATCTTTGCCAGCTTGTCTGATTTTCTTTCCTATTTTTCGATTCGAACATCGAAATACATCGAATCGTGTGTGTGTGTGTATGTCTTTCAAAGGCAATTTTGAAAATACAGATTAAACGCGGTAAGTTTTATTTTCTCATAATTTGAAAAATATTAAGACAGTACGATATTGCTTCTTTTTGAAAAAGCTCTATTTTCAAAAGTTCAACTTTTAAATTTTAATTTTAGAGACTAAACAATCTCTGTATTCGTTTCAAACTATGTTATATCAAACAGTCTTTCGAGAGACTCATAACTACAGACTAAATATCAACAAAAATGTACGTACTTATCATATCTTCTTCCAAGCTGAATTGACATTCCTACGAACGAAGAAAATGATAGTTTGTTCGTGATTCAGATCGAGGCAACGCCGGCTTTATTAATCAATGCCGGTGACTCAACGCGTCGTTCTTTTCTTTCTCCACTCTGCCATATTGTCGCGACGTACAATCGTCTTCTCCTAAATATCGCTCGTTTGTTTCTTACGTAATCATAACCAATGAACACGTTTGGAACTCTGTTCCGACGACCTTGTCAATTTTTTGACACGTTATTAAAATAGATCATTCATGATATATCGAAGAGGAAACTGACGTTGCTCGACGCAACTACTGTGTGACGATAGACGTTGAAACGCGACTAACATAAGAGAATTGGAACAAAATTAGAACGCGACTCGTACACGTCAGTCTTTGTCCGCGCACACACGGTTTCTATTAATCTTCGTGCTGCTCGACTTGAAAAATTTCGACGAAATATTTCACGTGGAAATACTTGAAATAGAATACAGCAAAGTAGAGTTATTTAAGTGGTATAAGCTTGAAAGTCTTAAAATTTAGTCTTCAAATTTAGTCTTTAGTCTTTAGTTTTGCATGGAATAATTAAACCTTGTATACTATTAGTAGATGGTGAATTTTTTTTGTATTTATCTAAATATTTGTATTTATCTAAATACATGAACATTTTATAGGTACTGATTATTTATATTACCTATTTGTAATATTATTTTTCATTTAACTAATAATTATTTTTAAACTATTGTATGCTCTTTTAAATAATTTGAATTTTTTTGAAATATGTATGTATACAAATATAAATTTTTTATAAAAATCAGTAATGTAGTAATGTGTAAATGAATATAACATATATCTCAGATATTGTTATAAATTTAATAGAATGTGTTTAGTGCAAAAATTAGTTATTATTAGGCTATTGGAAAATATAATATTTCAAGTTTAAATTACTTAATTTTGGAATTGTTCATTTAATTTAATTTTACTATTAATCTGTCACAGAGAATATGAAACAGTATCATAAATTTTATTTATCTATAATATAAATTATTACATTCATTTATAACCCAATAATAGTGCTCGAGCATTAATATTAGTTAATCGAACTTCCATTTTGATGAACAGAAATTTCCTAGATAATTATAGCTGTCGAGCTATCAACATAGGTACATGATAGTACATTTCACGTTTTATCGTGCTATCAATAATGAATTAAATACTCTATAATTTATAAACATCCATCAAAAATTACTCATATCTGAATAAACATTAACATTTAATAGATCTTGTCTTATTCTTTTAATTATTTTTATAAAAATACAAACTTGTACAAAAATCAATAGTCTAATAATAATAAAATTCTGTCGTCAAATTACTATTATAAACGTAAACTTGAACTTGAAACTTCTAATTCAGCAAAAATTACAAAGCAAATTACTCGGCTCAACTCGAACAACTCTGATTTACACTTTACAGGAAAATGAGAACGAAAACCGATTACTCTACGATCCTTTTGGCTCGATTTCGACACGATAATAAATACCCTGTGACTTTCGGCTCCCCCACGATAATTAACGAGGCGCACGAATTTTATTATGTGCACGCGAGAACGGGGGCGGCTAAGAAATTAATTCTCCGTGGTTGGGCTGTCACAGTCGGATCGATAATTCCGTACGTGGCCGAATAAATCGGTCGAACGCGTTTCAAACGCACTTTTTTAATGTCTGCCGACAATTAAACAAGATAAAAATCTTGACAGGATATTCCGTTTGAACGTCTGTTATGAAGACACCATTTCCTTATCGAGATATTTATCTCTCGACAGCGGATTGTTTCTTTTTTTCCTCTTCTTCCTCTTATCGATCGTACTGCGAGATCCACCGTTTTTCATCCGACGTTTCGTAATTCCTTTCATTTGTATACTAATGGCGAACGAATTAATCACGCTCCATTGAACGATTTCGTGCTTTTTATAATTCTTCGATTGTTTCGGCTCGAACAAATTGGCAAAATGTATCGGGCCGGATACCACGACGGAATTGTTGAAGAGTATCCGTAGAAAACTGTGCACGCGCGGGAAATTATTGTGCGTTTTTCAAGAGGAGAAATATATTATTTAAATTTAAAAATTATTTACAACAGACTTACTAAATTTCATGATTCGAGATGAATCTTTTATAAAAAAAAAAGATTATTATTATTATAACTAGCCATATAATATCATCATATCATAATGTAACATATTATTATATGAAAAGATTTAATTGTTGAACAGCACGATTATTTTAAAGAGATCTATAAACGAAGAAATTACAATAGCTCCGTTTCCAAGATTTCTCGAATTATAAAATGACAATTACAATATGTAATATTTTAATAAAAATAATAATTAATATTTTATAAATATACAATATTTTAATAAAAAAAATCGTAATTAATATTTTAATAAAACTGGAATTCAATTTTTCCAACATCCATCGATATCGAGCGTGTCAATTCTCGATGACGCGACGACGAGGAGCAACAAATCTTCCACGGTACGCTCTACCGACGCTGGCACGTTTACTTACCACCGAGAGACTAATTAACTGCGAAACTGATTCGCGCGAATTTCCGTTTGACGCGCTGGAAGATACGTGGCTCGATGCATCATGTCTTATTACGAGTACCACGACGCTCGTTTACCGCTACCCACGTTCATTTATGCGTCGCGATGCCGCCGTTACGTGCCTCTAATTAGCAAAGAATTATCGCCCGGTGGTTGCAACTATCGCCAAGGCGAAATCGAAATGTTCGGCTGTTACGGCGTATCGTAATCTCTTTATTATACTCTCGTGGAAGCTCGAACAAACGTGGGGCATTAAATTCGCGGTGGAAGGCGTATCGAGCGCAGTTGCGAGCCTGTATGTGTCTCTCCACGTTCGAGTTACAGCGAACACATTCTTCTCTTCGAAATATTTTTTCGAAAAATGACGCACAGTTTCTGAATTTTCAACGCGTTACGCGCAAGGTCGGAGGACTTTCGACGAAATTCACTCTGGCGAGTTTCGTTAATTGTTGGAAAGGACACGCGCGCACTCTGGTAATTTACGGGATTTAAAAGGAGAAATCAAGGAAAATTCACTCGCACGATTATTCTTCCACTCGGAGCTGAGCGAAGTAATAAAAATATGCGACAGGTGCCGGTTCGAAGCGACGAACACGGAAACGGATTATTCACTACGCGATATTCACCACGCGTATTTCCGCTTGTCCCGGATAAATTTCTCGCCCTTATCGCGCTAAATAAATATTCCACCTGACGCGTGCTTTATCGCGGATAATCGCGACTCGCGACGTTGATGCCGTCGGAATAATATTCCTCTCGTTTCGTTTCCTTTCGCCTCGATGGCAAAGTCCGTCCCAGCCGCGTGGGATAACGGGCAAATTTTCCTGAAGTAACGGGGGAACTTCCGTCGTTCCCGATAAACTTCGGAGAGCGATAAATTACCGATCGAGGTATGGAAAGTGTTGCGATCCGCGAGAAACTTCTCCTTTTTGTCGAGAATACGAGGCATGATTAATAGAGGAATTATTTACCGAAGTATGAGACTTGTATCAGAGAAATTAATATAGCACACTGTCGAGTTACTGTCTGTAAAATAAGTACAAATTTTCAGTAAAAACTTTTAGCAAATAAAATTTAACTGGATAATGGTACGGTATGCTGTTCAATACGAACTAGTAGGAAAAATTATAAAAGAGACACGTACAAATTGCATATTTGCAAGTGCAACGTATTTGCAAAGTATTCTTTGTGTATAAAATAAAATACAATAATGTAAATTAATTCGAAAGAATTACACTTCCGTATATATTAAATTTTTAATAATTTAATTTTCTATTCGATGCAACACCCAATGGGAAGTCATCGTTCTCTCGTTTGGTATTCGTTTTCATTCGCGACGCCGGCGCGTCGCGCGGTGAAAAGTTAGAGGAAAGGCGTTTTCGAAATCCGCGAGCGAGCCGCACAGCTGACGAAGGTCACCGAGAGAAAGTAAAACGTAGCTGGTTGTAGCACGTTTTTACTACTATTTCCTTGACGAGCCGCGGTATCGAGCGCCTTGGGTATTCGAGCGCGTTACAATCCGCCATGTCTCGCGCCGATCTGCCTTCTACGCGCGTCTACACGCGTGTGCGTCCGTTTCAGCTATTACATATGTGGAACACGTTTGTTCATACCGCTGACTATATTTAGAAGTTTCTCGAAAGCGAACGTAACACGGTTGAACCGTGCACAAGGAAAAGCACCGCGAAATCTGGAGTAACGCTCCGTTTGTGTATACCGTGTATACTGCAAATTGTAAACTGTAAACTGTAAACGCGTGAACGCGCGTTGTCGCTTCATCAGTTGAACTCGTGGAGTCAAGTTGCTCACGAAAATATTTGGACACCCGTAGAAATATTTTGTGAATTCATTTTTTACGTGTAGGAAATATTTTAAGGTTTTATCAGAACTGTAAGAAACGTAATAGATTGAATCTTTTACCTCGGTAAATTTTAATAAAATTAAATTAACGAGTTTCATTAGAACTGTAAAAAATACGAGTAGACTGGGTCTTTTATCTCGATAAATTTTATTAAAATTTTCAGAATAACTAGATTTATGCAAATTCGTTGATTACGCCAATCGTCGAGATTTCAACAATCACTAACTCGCGAAAGTATTCGTACGTCTTGTATAACAGATACTTTTTATGAATACATTATCATGCGTTTCGTCAACGCTGTAATGTAATTCGACTGTCACGATTATATTGATGAAGTTTAAAACGATCTAAAGATACATACTGAAATAACTAGATGTTTAGCATTCCTTGATCGTGGTGATTCTGTATGCAGAAATAAAATTTTTCGTACGTTCTTAAAAAAATTAAATTTGAAAATCAAGTAACACAGGTATTGACATATTCAGAGTCTATTATCAATTGACACAGTTTCGTGTTAATGTATCAGTGAACATGTCAATTAATAAAATCTCTACCGACATCTCTACCGAAGGGTAGCGCTGAATTATAAAAGAAACAAATCGTACGAGAAAAGGGGTCGTGGAAAGAGGAAAATATACGACGAAGGTCAAGTCGTAAAGTTCGCGAAGCGTGTTGCATGTCAAGGACCTTGTCACGTTGCAACCCGATGGGATCTGATAAGGTTCGTCGAGCGGGATAGGGTACCATTTTTTGTCGGCTCCCTTTTTATAACAATTTTTTTACGAGAACGGCCAAGCCAGCTTCTGCGAACGCTATTGGTTAGGAACGCGTATAATCCACAGTTGGACATGGTTTCACGGAACTCCCGAATGACAATGGAACAGTCACATAACCTGCAAAATACGAGAAGACCTACGTAGTGCTCGCTTCCTTTCTCCTTCTCTAATTATACTGCTGGATACAAGAAAGGATTCAGAGCGCTAAAATGCATATTAATATTCCACATATGCATACATTATATCGGTAAAACTCACATTCGTATTCTGCATTAGTTTTGTATTAGCATACAGTGAAGAGCATGTAAGCGGACCAGTAATTACAAATTCCTCACTGACGTTAATATTAATGTATACGAGAAACATACTTTTTCCAGCTTGAGTTACCATTTGATGTTTGATGGTTAAAGATTGATAGTTATAAATGAGAGATAAATAGTTACAATAGACTAAATTGTATGTATTTATATTCAATTACTCTTACTTGCATCTACAATTGTTGAACTGTCATCTTCGAATGCATGACTGTAGTATAAATTATTATAAAACTATATGTTGCTTGTCAAATACTTCGAGAACGATTATTATTTGCAACTCTGGCGAATTTTGTTATCGAAAACGTCAAAACATGTGCTATATGTTAGAAAAATAAATGTCACGGAGCATCATCTCATCTATCTGTACTTTCATACTGCAAAATACTGTAACATTTTACGAGAAAAGTTTGACGAGTGTGTCAAATTGACACACGTCAAATAAAGAACGGATGAAGTTGCTCGCAACAAGAAATATTAAACTTAAGATATAAAATTTTTATAAATGTTGATCGATATCGACAGTCGAATACTTGAAAAAGAATAAAATAAAATTTATTCTAATTATGTAAAGCCGTATTAAAACATATTGAAATCATTCTTAAAAATTAAAGAGCCAAACAAACATCGGCAAGTTATTGAAGCTGAAAAGACTCATTCCAAACTTGTGATTATCGGATCAGTTATGCTCTTCACTATAAAACGCGTATTATTTAATATTCTTTAATATTAATAATATAATACAGATTATTAAGAAAAAAATGATCAAGAAGAGAAAAACGAATTTCTTAATGTTTTAAATAGTCTTGTGATAGCTTATGGTTATGAGAAATATCAGCGAGGTCCTTCCAACAGCATAATTTACGAACGACGACGTGTCCTTGAGCTCTCCGAATTAACTTTGTCAAATTATCCTGGACACTACGCAAGAAATAGAAACCGGGCATCGAGAGGGACACGGCTTGACAGTCGATCGCGTTCGATTCGAAGGTAAAAGTAATCGCGAGGAATGATTTGCGAGGGGGAATCTCGATTACAGAGCGGCAGAAAGTGACTCAATGCGATCATGGGGGCCGACTTTCGAAAAAGGTGATCTCGGTATCTGTGTCACATGGTGTTACATAGAGAATTTTAGGCACGCCTCGATCCGGTTGCGTCAACAGGTATACAAAGTATACGAGGCTCGAGCAGCGCGATTCAATTTCTATTCAAATGCTATTCCACGTCCATTCTCTAATTAGACGAGCTCGTCAAGGCGCGTTATTGTCGTACAGCCCCTAGGGCACTCAGAATTTTCGACGTTTCACATTTTTCTTAACAGGTTAGTCACCGGTTTTTTTTGTCCTATAAATATTTATAATTATTAAAATATAATGAATGTCTACTTAATATCCAATAATATACTTTTCCTCCAATTAATATCATCGAATTGTATCTTGCAATGTTGAAATTAAACCATGAAAGACAATTCCAAAGATTCTTAAGATTGAGGATATTTAAGAGTCTTTCATTCAGATTCTATTAATTTCCTGAAATTTAAAGAAGTTGAATTCTAATGAATGTCGTGATAAATTATTGAAAATGGAAGATATGCTTTCATTGCACTTTCATTATAATACAATACTTTACAAAGATTAAACATTCCAGACAAAACACTAGTCAAAGGGTTAACAGTCAATATTACGAAATTACGTTCAGATCTTTCAATTTCCAGAGTATCATTTGGCCTCAATTATATTCGTAAAAAATGTTTCCCCTTTGTATTTTAAGTAAACAAAAGTAATATTGAAAAATCGCGAGTGACTCTAAAATTCAATAGCCGAGAATTATGCAAGCTCGCGAATAATTATACCGCGAGTTACGAACGTCATCGACGAGTTAAAGATAGCATTGACAAGCTAGTCGCGAGACGATCCTTGCTGTCAGACAACAATAAATCCTGACGATAATCGAGGATTGGCGAAGGTGACGAGATCTAGAGCGAAGGCGTTGCTCGATTGTGTGCAAATGGAAATAGCAGTCGCCGATACGTGAGATACATGTTCTATTTTCGTGTTATTGGACCTTCTCGTTTATTTTCGTAGACAGGGTAGAAGAAAATCAGCGATGCGCTGTTTGTTTCTATTGGAAAATTCATGTCGATAGTTTGGTTGTCTGTTTTCAAAACTTCCTTGCGACACACCACTTGATAAACATCAGTTTCGTCGTCCATCGTTCCCTTTTTAAGGATCTTTTTTGTCCACGTTGTCAGTGTACGTCTACGTCAGCGACAATCTGAATAAGTTTATTGTATTAAAAGCCCCTTATATACAATATTACTCCACTTACTTACAGTAGATTTATAGCAATCTACTTTAATAAATTCCTTGATTTTAAAAAAGTGTTTGTAGTAGAATGTTCAACTATCTTCCCACAAATTTTCTCCAAAATTGATAAGTACGCTGTCGAAAAGTTCGATATATTTTCTGGAATCGTTAATACATTCAAGAAAAATCAAACATATTTTTCTCCCCAGTATAATTATTTTGCATACGTACTACAACGTTATAAATACTTTAATTCTTCTCGATTTTCTGAAAATTATGAAATCCAGATTGTAGATAACGATAAAAGACAAATATTTGGAGAATTCTTTCACAATTCCAATGTTAAAGTTATAAATTGATTAGAAACTGATCGAGATCGATTCTCAACGTTGATTCAACTCTGTATTTTATAAAAACCACCCATACGCTGTTTGTTTCTGTTCCGCGACGAAAATCATCTTGAGTGCTCGGTCTTGAGCGTATTTTCGAAGCTTCTTTCACGCTCGTTCGCCGCAACTTCGAAAAATAGCAATCTCTTTTCATCATCGCGGCTGAGTGTGTTCCCCTGTATGCGAGATTTTTTTTTATCTCCGCGTTTTATCTTGTCTCGCAGCGTTCCGTCGTTAGTTTCGCTGTCGTTTCGTTTACGCGTTAACGCTGCCTTGCACCTCGAGCGTGCTCTTCGTTTCGACAAGGAAACGACTCATCAGAGGTGAGAACGAGATATCACCCCCGGTAACTAGAGTCTGAAAATTTCTCCGGTTTCTATTTTATGTTTATATATGATTGGTGCAGGTATTACTACGGTATTAATACTTCTAAAGTATTTCTACTTTAAAAGGATTTATTACTTCTGTTGAATGTAATAATTCCGTCTGATACTCTCGTATTCTTCTCGTCTCGTTGTTGAATGGTTTCGAAATACTCCGATAATAATTGCTATTATTGTAATTTCTGTTTCTGTTGAAATTTCTTTTTATTCCATTCGTGTACGATATTGCCAGACTTGTGAAACTTGCATCGTGATGCGCGAGTTATTGCGTTTGAATATTACGAGCCTTCATTTGTTGGATGTTATTCATCTTTCGAAATGTGGAAGTATCACGTTCCTAGCTCAATTTCGTAATTGTCATTTAAAACGAAGTTTATATTAATGAAATCAAAAAAAAATACGACATATTTCTCGCCAATAAAAGCAAATTGAACCCGATATCACGATATATAATTTCCATTAAAATCACATGTAATTTTCATTAAAATGTTTTGGCCATACTGCACAACGACAGACACGTACCTGGAATTAAATATACTCTGTACAAGAAAACACGAGGTGGACTGAACACAGAACTGTGATAAATATGCATCACGTATTATGATGAATATACATCACGTATCAACTAAATGCCAGCAGAAAATACCCCCTGCAGAAAAATAATAATCAGAGAGATACGACGAACATGTCTTTCGACACGGCCGATAAAAGCAAATTGAAGAGAAATATCGCGATATGTAATTTCCATTAAAATTCACAACGTCGCCGAAAATTCGATATCGTTCGAACGAATCAAAAGAGGATATCATTTCGCTCATTAACGATCAAGACGAGAAGTATCTCAGTCTCAATTGGAGAGCGACAACGTGGCAGAATCAAAGCGAATCAGACCCTTTACTTTGAGAGTAAAACGGCTGCCGGCTAAGCGCCTCGGTTTCTCGGAACGCTTACACATCCTCGTAAATACCTCGGATGTCGAAGTCGGTTAATATACTTTCGAACGAGCCCGCAGAAAGGGACGCAGGTGACGGTTAAGTGGTCTCCTTCGACTTCTGACACCGTTCGCGATAAATCGTTTAATCGCTCTCGCTCTCGAGCGATTTTAATCTCGCTGACGCGGCGTTCGATTTTCGAAATTTCTATTGTCGCGTGCTTCAGTTTCCAGAGTTTAGAAAACGTTTAAAAGTGAAATATTTCTTCTTGTAAGACGCACTGTTCGTCTAGTGTTAAAAGATTTTGTATTTCCTTTTAAAGGGTTCATGGATACACTGTGAGTTATGTAATACGTATGTTAATTTTAATTATGGGCCTTTGCATTATTAATTTAATAAGATTTAATAATACAGTAAGAAAAAGTAATGAAAATATGCCTCTTTGACTATCTCGAATAGTTCGAATAGTTTGACTAGTTCGAACATCTGTATCATCTCAAAACTTTTGTTCATAATCAGAAGATTAACAAACCAGGTAATCTTTGATTAATTGTAAATTACACATTGACAAAAAAAAAAAATAGTTGAATATATGAAATTTATTCATATATGTAAATCTACATCCAGGATGATTAATATTTGATTTACTTTTAAGAGAGTATCGACTTAGTTGTCAATGAAATTTAGAGAACGTACATCGAAGAGTGGAATCTAATTAACTCTACTTCACTCTTGCACTCTTTCTTGCACCCAACAATACAACTTCTATCGCCTCTCGTCGCAAGGAGGATGGGTTTGGCTCACGAGGCCCTAGTCAGTGATTTATCGAATCAAGTTTTCGTCGGCACGTTGCAACACTTGTTCACCAGCTGGTCATTCACAACTTGCTAGAATCCTTTCCACGTTGTTCCCATCGTCTTTCCTCCTCTCGACCACCTACCAACAGCCCGTTCCGCTCGCCTTCCTTTTTATTTTCCTTTCTTTTCTATTTTTCTCATGTTCACCAGCCTGAGCATCGCCTCTCTATTTTCTCTAACTCGTCTCTGCTGTCACGTTTCGCTCGTTGTTTTTTGGCCTACTTAATAGTACGTAAATAGTACGTATACTGAATAGTACATAGAAGCTCCGCATAGAATTCTAGGGAGTAGATTCGGACGTTCATAGACGGACATGTGTGGTTTAGTATTGCGTAAAAAAAATACGCTTTATTAGATATTAAAAACTGCATGAGTTCGCGTTTTGTATAATTGAACATAGAAATGATTTTAGGAAACCGCAGTAGATTTGGAAGGATGCATAGTTTAGTATTACGTAAAGATGGAACTGTAGGTATTAAAAATTTTATTCGCGTTCTATAGTTGAAAATAAGTACAGAAATAATTTGAAGAAGTCACAGTAGAACTGGACGTTCATAAATGGACACATACAGTTTACCAATAGTGTATGTAGTTATTTCCTAGTTAGAATATATCGTTAATTTTATTTAATTAGCTGAAACAGAATTCTACGGAGTTGCAGTAGAAACGGACATTCACAAAGGAACTCATGTAGTTTACTATTACATAAGGATAAAAATGTGTATATGAAAAATTCTAGCTGGTGTAAAAATAATAATAATTGGAGTTTACATTGTACCAGTTCTGAATGCTGAAGTTATAGTTTATTATTTGTTTAAAGGAGTCGCAGTAGAAACAGATGTTCATGAACGGACACGCGCGTCTCAGTGTTGAATGGAAATGAAAACATGCAAATTAGAAATTGTTTAAGTACACCTCGTGTTAACGTACATAATTATTTCGAACAGACTTTGTAACAATTTAAAAGAAGCAAAAACTCTTTCGGAGTGCTGTAAGTAAAAAGAAACATTCATAGACAAATGCGTGCGTGTATTTTGGTAGACCAGATAGAAATAAAAAATGAATGGATCAAGTATTTATTTGTGAATATTTCGAGTAAATATTGTTACTTATTGTTTGTTAGAAAAGAAGAAATTAAGTGACACGCGTTTTAATTTATATTCGTTGTGTCATTTTCTTAAATAATGATCATAGTTATTGATCATAATCTTCGATAAAGCAGTGTTATTCTCTTCGGATAAATTACTGAACTTACCTCTGTCGTCGTATTTCCGTGTAATTATATTTCGTCAAAAGCGGACAATCTTCAGCGAAACACCAGAAATCGCACGAACACGCGGAATGTCATCCCTGGTAAGAAAAAAAGAGCGCGCAATGGAACCAGTGTCACCGCGTCTATCACGACACCGACATCGCGGAAGAAATTAAAGCATTCCAAGTAGTGGCGAACTAGAATCTCGTAATTGAAATTCGCGGCCGTCGCGTGGTCCACGTGAGAGGGCGTGCAAGAATGCGGCCCCTAATCGCCACGGTATATCAAAGAAATGAAAAGCACCGGTTACGCTGTATCTATTTCACAAGCTCATTCACTGTATTCTCATCGATAAAACTTCGCGAGATAAACAAACAGAAAAGAAAGAAACAGAAATGAAAAGGACAATATTTCTTCATTGAGAATTCTTCTAAATTACCAATGATGAGACATCTGTACGATCTTTGAACAAAGATAAGGAGGAAGACCGGAAATGAAAGAAGAACATTATTTCAAGGGAAAGAAAAATCAAAGATATTAGATGTATAAACAATCAAAGAACACACGATGCAACTGGTAGCGGAAAAATTCGAAATTTTATGAAACAATTAAAAAAAAAAATTAGAGAAACGATATATCTTGGATTTTTCTAAATTATCAACTGCGAATCACGATATAATGCAACGTTCTGTTGCAAAGGACCACCGACGAAATTTTACGAAACAAATAAAGAAAGAATCGAGAACAATATCTCGTATCCCGGAATTCTTCCATTTGTTTACCAAGAGTGAAAAACAGCTGCGAATCACGACGTATATCGCACTGAGATCGCGATGAAGAAAGGAAAATGGAAGAACCACTCGAGGAGGTGACAACTGATTGTGAGAGCGAGAGTTTGTTGGAAACAAGTCGGAGAATGATTTGAAATTGGGACCGTCCCGCCGGTGCAAAGAGAGCGACGTGAGACCGGCGGTGGACAGTGATCGTAGGCGCGCGCGGCCAGACTGACTTCTCTCTGCTCGTCCTCTTTCCCTCGTAGCTCGTACGTCGAGCGTCGTCGCCGTCGGCGTCGTCGTCCCATTCACAGCTGCCGACGCTACTTCGACGCGGTGATATGTTGCCCAGGCGCATGAGCACTGGCACAAAGTGATTCAGAAAAGGGGGAAGGCCGCGCGCGGTACTCGACCGATTGGATTGTTCTTTTCGATTGCCTGGCAATTCGGCTCTCTATTCGTAACCCTCCTCTCCCGGTCGTTCTCAACCCACTCGCGTTTCCCTAAAATCAAAAGACGAAATATTTCGATCTCGAACGAAATATAAAAGGAATTTTTCGTCAGCGCGCGTGATTCCTCCGGTTAAGTTTTTACGTTACTCGCATCGCAAGGTTGACGTAGAGAAATATCTTTCTTTTTTTCACCAGGGATCGAGTATAATGCTTCGATTTGTTGACGATTTAAATTAATAAAATTGTTTAGACATTATGCGAATTCTTGGAATTTTTTTTTTCATAATTCCAATATTTAAAATAGAATTTGATAATGTTGAGATTGATTGAGAGAAGATTTTGTTCCTGTTGAGTTGATCTTGTTATTAAATAGATATGGTTAGCCTTCATATGATAATAATTAATTAGTCATTAATATTGAACAGTTATGATACTCTATTCATTTTCAGATGATTTTTAAAAGATGTTTTCTCATTTGTGTTGCGTGGCAATTTCTTAGATTATTCATGCCAATGACTCTGATATTTCTAATTAAACAACATTATAGATATTACGGGATAAAGAATGTGTTCAATTTTAGATTAAATTAAATTCCGCCGTACAATCGCGACGTCAACATTGCTAACGTTCGCTGTTCCCCAAAAAGAGATGAAAATTTACGGCGTTCCATTCGTGGAAACTCTAGAGAGTTGAAAGCGAGCCACAACCCGGGTGGAAATAAAAATTCATGTTCGGTGTTCCGCGAGAGTTGCTTCCTTGGCAAATTTCCTCGATCCTCGAAAGTCTCGTGGTTGACACAGATCACCAGGACTTTCCCCCCTTTTTTATAAAGCATGAATTAAAAAAAAATTCATGTTTATAAAATTTGTACGGTTGACGAATAAAAAATTATAAGATTGACATTTCCTCTTTACAACGATGCCTTAAAATCTGCCGTATGATTTTATTGAACGTTGATAAAAATTGAATGAATTCTAACATTTCGTCCAATCCTAACATTCAAAGTTTGATAAAATGGCGAGAAAAAGTCGTACAGTAAATATTAAGGGTTTTTTATAAAAAGAAATTTCAATTTCCAAATTCATGGTGGGTGAAACAAACTTTTCACTACTTCTAGAAACGTTTTTGCAGTTCTTAATTTTTCTCAACTTTTGGAAATCTCAAGATTGTCAAAGTGGTTTTGATTGAAGGTTTTACGCTCTAAAATGCTATATGATCTTTTGTTTGTCTTGTTTATGATAGTTTGAATTATTGATCATTTTTCACCGTTATTGGTTCAATTATGCTCTTCGCTGTGTGCATTTCTACACATATTTGTTCTACATATATTTTTCAGACACTTCCGTAAAACATCTCAAACAGAAATTTTTCGCTCAACTACGCATTGTAATATAAAAAATTTCCAAAAAATTTTTTCCAATAATGACACTGTGTAATTTCAATTTTATAGTATTGTAATCAATATAAAGACGAATCCAACGATCTGCCATTATATGCTAGGGCACTTAAAACGTTTCAGAGATCATCTGTAATGTCTTAGAGAGAAAACGTGAGAACCGAGTGCATTACGCTTCTACCTGGGACAAACAAATCTTCGCGTGGTCCAGATTACAGGTGAAATATTCGCCCGACAGCTGTCGCATATTTTAAAACTGTAAGAAGTAGTTCTAAAGGCATGGAAAATACGAAATTATGGTTCGTCCAGCTCCTATCTTCTTCGTTGCTCCACTAAACGTCGTTGAACGCGAAAAGGAAAGGAAAACAAAAAGATAGAAATTGATAGCGACGAAACGAAATTTGAAATCTTCACGCTCGGTAGATAAATCTTTGTCAGCGATATTCGAGAGTGTTCCCTTTTTTAAACAATGAGAAGAATCTTCGATGAGTCGAAGAAAAAACCGTGATTGATCGATAGTTTCTAGTGGCTGGATTGTTAAAGAATGATCGAAGAATAAAGTTCTTTCGCCTGTTTTTAGTCTCACAGTTTTGGAACTGAACTTTTCACAGTTGAACCGATAATAATTTCCTAAGGTATCGAAGAAGCTCCTGTCAATTAAAGCCCTGTTGTCAATTTGACATATTATCCTTGTAAAATGTTCTATTATTTTGCAGTATATAAGTACAGGTGCAGAATTTTGTGACATCAATTTTTCTAATATTTAGCATTCATTTTTAATACTTTTGATAACACGTCGCCAGAACTGCAGATAACATTCATTTTCAGAATACTTGACAGATAGTCTTATATCATTTTCTATAATTTTGATTATAACACTAAATAACTTATACTTGAATTAATCCGTGAACTAATACATAGAATATAAAAATAGAATAAAATACAAGATAATGGAATATAAGAATAGGATTAAATATAATTAAATATAGGATTTGTACGAGTCTCACACGTAATCAAATAGAAATTCAGTCTGCTCATCATTGATAACAAAATTTAGCTGTTTCTCTTCTCATTGCAAGTATGACTTTTTTCACTATTGGCTGAGTTTGATACCAAGGAGCAAATTAAATTGGAAAAAATGAGGGATGGACGAGGGTTAAATCTAGACGTCACGATAGATGAACGAAGAAGGGGAGAAAGTGGACAGAGTACGGTACTGCAAACGGATAACCCTCTTTTTTTCGCATCGGCCGATTATGCGTTACGCAAGTGCGTAAGAACGCGCGGAACTCGCGCGTGACTTGCTTTGGAGAAAGGTGCTTCCACGGTACACGCAGGGACAAACCACCGTGTCTCACGTCGTGAAAATGTACAGACAGCGACGAACAAAAGAAAGTTCAAGAGATCGATAGTAAGAAATTACAGTGAAGTCTCTTAAGTGTTCCAATGTTTCAACCCTCACCCGTTCCTCGTTTTACCGACTCGTCAAATTGGCACAAATGATAAAAAAAGATTAATGTCCACAACGAGGAGATGAATAATTAAATTTAAAAATTTTTACATTTGACTAAATTTCTATATTTGGTTACGTGAATCTCACGTTACGTATGAATCAACGTCACGTTATCTCTATAAGTTGTGTACGTATGTATGTATCAATCAACGTCATATCTATTTTCTCCAGTTTTATCTAATACTAATAATAATGATCATTTGTTTTAGACTTGTTGCATTGCATTATCTTCTAAAAATATTATAAATACCTGTACGCATCATCGATGAAGTGCCAGGTATAATAATAATTAAAATGCGAGAGATGTGGATACAGAGATCCTACTTAAGGAACTTACAGTGCTCACATCAAGAAGAGTACAAATGTCTAATCAACATACGTTCTAACGATCCTCCTCACATAAAATCAATTTTTATTATCCATAATTTCACATCACGAGTGCCTTCACGATACGTTGAACATATAATCGATGACGAACGAAACAAGTTACAAACAGAATATTAATTTGAGATTATGTCATATCTATGCTTTTTTCACCACTTTGTGGTATCTTATATATCTTCAATAATATAACGTCAAATATTTACTGTATACTATACAGTAATGATATGACATTAAATATTTATTATAAATGATATGATATTAAATATTTAACAGATTATTGACGCTCATGTTCCATCATTGTAAATTTTCACACGTTTGTCTTACCATCTACTTTCACGTAACTGCACGGTCCCTGTTCTATTGGACTAAGATCCAAAATTTTCAAGAAAACTTCGAGGATCGCGTGTGTGCTTTTAACCCGAAATTCGAGCTCGTATCACCGGTTGAGATTTATCGCGAGTGCCTTTTCATGGCTCGATGGTTGCTCCTTGCTCCTAGCTTCTTGCTAAACGACCGATGAAATTTACTGTAAGGACCCGCCTCTCAAGAAAAGTAATGCTCTCGCTCGTAATTAATTTTTATTTCGCCTGGTCTCTGGTTCGTCTCTAATTTTCCAACGATAATGACCGAAAAAAATAAAAGAATCGGAAAATAAAGAAATGAGAAAAGGGAGAAACGATTTTGAATTCAGTCCAGTGACGCAATTATAGTTAGGAGCATAATTGAATCAATAACTATTATATACATTTCGCGTATATCATTCCTCGTTGTTATCTAATATTAATTTCACGCTAATGGATACATTTTGCGTAATGAAATGCTAATTTTGAAACGCTAGTAATGAAACATTTCATAAATTGTTGCATCATTTCTATAGTAGAAATAAACATAGATGTAAATATTCGTACACATTTCATATAATCGTATAGAAAATATATCACATGTATATCAATTAGACTTTTCAATAGCGTGTGATTTGTACGAGTGGAAGCAGAGACTTTTTTAACAAAAATATGAGTATTACAAAAGAAAGAGAGTAGTTTCAAATTTTGTTCAAAAAGGCATTGAACTTTCATTTAAATATAAATAAAAACTATTTTTGTACAAGGCATTCTATCGTCAAATGTAGAGAATAATACAAGAATAAAATTATAAACCGATTAATTAATAAATAGTAGTCAATAACTATCTGAACGATCTCTTCTCTTTTAACAATCATGAAGACCGACAACGTCATGTTTAGCGAGATTAACTGTGTTAAGAACAATATTAAAAATTCGTACAAAAGAAAAAGAGTTGTGGTTAGTGGTTCAGTTATGCTCGCTACAAATATCACCAGAATCGAAGAAAAGAGTCAATCATTCGGCGGGCGTAAAAGTTCTTCTTGCAGCCACACGCCCTTTCACGCTCGATCGAGGTAAATCGCGCAGTTAGCATGGTAATCGCGTCTCCTCTACCGTCGTGAGTAAGGCCTCGTGTATACAAGATTCACCGCGATTTTTCTACGGTGCCTCGCCGAGGAGAGGAGCGGTTCGTCCTCGGGATCATTGTCGCGCGACCTAGTTTTCCGTGAGGCTAATTAAATCTTTTTTTGTACGGTTGGCTCCGATCGAAATCAGGCGAACCGGGGTGGGATTGGCCATTAAATGCTCGTTACGCCTCGTTTTCGTGCCGATAGCGTCGTCGAAAATGTATATAAAAAAAA
>NW_025110629.1:0-65077 GCF_011392965.1 Frieseomelitta varia | reverse complement strand
TTTTTGTTCAGAGCCTTTGTCCTTTTATTTTATTTCCATTTCTTTTTTCGTTCGGGAAAATCAGACTGTTCTTCCAGTGCAATTCAAAGGTTCTATGTGATTAATGTTTATCTACTTTGAAAGGCCTTGAGGATTTTTATTCTTTTTTTGTCTCTTTTTAGTCATTATAATGGTTGAATAATTATTATAGTTAGGATACGGATTTTATGCGTTTGTGAGTTGAAAATTGGGAGTTGTACAAACATATATTCAATGCATATAACATACAGAAATACCTATATTCTATATAATATAAAGTAAAATATTCTACAAAATATTCGAAATAGAGTATATTATAATTTATTTTAAAGCTCTATTTCTTTAATTTTGCATTAAATCTGCATTCTGATTGTAATAATTGATTCTTCGTAGGCAAGTGTATTATCCAATGGTTATGCAAGCACAGGCGTTTTCATATTTCCATTTCATAGGTTACATATATGTAAGCTTACATTTTAATATGTTCGTTTCAACGTTTCGTTTTATTTATCGCTTTCGGGGAATTGTATTGGGAGCGATAAAAATTCATCGGTTTCCATGTTTGCCGACTGATATAGGTCAGGATGTTTCATAAATTTTAATATTTTTTTTTTGTTTAATCAAACGACTAGCGTCTCGCGTTTAAAAATCAATTAATACTCATCGCACGAAAATTGCAGACAATAAATTATCGGAGAGAAAAAAACTCGTAAAATAACCTAGTTATGTTTAACGGCGAAAGAAAACAGTAGCAAGTTGAATGGTTGCTCCAGTAGGGTCGGTTAAGCGTCGATTAAAAAAACAAGCAGGCCTTCGGACAACATTCAACTTTGTGAGAAATATAATGATACAAAAGTCCATCGATCATGGTATACGTGATCCGCTTGTTAAACAAAGCTGCTTTTCGAAAGATGGAATGAAGTTGTTGATCGAACGAGACGAACGATCAGACGAAAAAGGAGACGAAGAGGTACGAAACAAGAAAACAAAATCGGCCATCGAATGAAAGTGTTAAAATATTCAATTATTCAGTTGGTGCATATCGAATGTTAGTGAAATTAAAAGTAGCGTTAGAATTTTCAATTAATTACGAAATAACTATAATTCTCCGACTATTATCTCTTCTATTCTAAGAAAACAATATACATTGTAATCGTTGAAACTTGTATCTCATACATTTTTGCACGAGTTTATTTCTTCGATAGTAAAAAAAAAGGATTAAATTAAGAAGGAACGTCTATTCGAAAAAAATAAAATTTGTAGCAAATTTCGTGTAAAAGACTTGAAATTGAAACACGAATCGTTCGACAAAGTGGTATTTATGTATGAAAGTTTAGGAAATAAGACTTTTCGTGAAATTGATAAGTTATTAGCCAAATAGATTAATTACATAAAAGCCACTTCTGTATCTATCCTGCTTTCAATACTTTAAGTAAGATTAATTAAAAAGATATTTTTCCTAATTATCATTATATAATTATATTATATACTTATACCATATTTTATATTACATTTCTTCCTACGTTTGTGCCTAACATTTCCTAAAATATGTCTTCAGAGATATATAATCATCCAACAACTGTTAAAACAATGTTAAACAACCGACGTGCAAAGTTAAAAGTTAAAAGAGAAAACGAACGATTTAAATGTCAAAAGTTCAATAAATAACCTTTCCTTTTTTTTACAAAAGTTTCGTTCGATCCTCGGGTCCCAGCGTTCAGCGTTCTCACATACATAAAAATACTCGTGTTAATTTCGTTTGTGGATGCACGCGTTAATACAGGCACGTCCACAAATTCGCTGGCTTTCCGATCGCTATTACACCGGGTAATTACACCGATTATCCGCGGCGAGCGTGCATGTCCCAGCCATTTTCAACATAAATTACTCGCCGTTACGTCCCTGCGTCTGCAAACAAATAAAAGAAATCGCCACGCAGCTTCGTACGTGACCATCGAAAGGTTCTGCCCTTTTTACCGATACTTTCTCGACCGTTCGCTATAGCTGGCTCCCGGCCAACGATCATTTTATTATCGCAGTTTACAGCACGCGCGCGTTCGCCCGCTATAGTCATCGTTGACCGTTATTCCGTTAGAGGTTTGCCTAGGGGGGGTTAATAAATTCGACTGGTCGTGGGACCAGTTCGAATTCATGATATTGCAGCTGCATCGGCTATCCGTTAGAAAAATGGAGCAACGGGGGAAGCCGTTCGATCGAAAATTTCCAACTAGGGGCGAAAGGTCCCGTGGTTCTGGCTACGTTGGACTCGGCATCTCGTAAATATGACCGCAGTTCAAAAAGTGCTGCACGCGGAGCAGCGTTTTAATTCCGGAGGAATACTTGCCCGCTTAACGGTGTCGATTTATTGCCACATTAACCCGATAAGGAATTACACCCGAGACATAATTTTAAAACCCACCAACCTAAGAATGGGAGATTCTTATACAGGTTAGGGAATTGCGTTTAATTCTTGGCATATTGATTTTTATTTATTTATTTATTTTTTTGCTTTTTTAATTCTTTTTTTTTTTGGTATAATGTGTTCTCGAATTCGTACGACTTACAAAGATTTTTAGAAACTGAATCTCGCTGGCCCGTAGTATTATTAATAAAATTTGTTAGCTATTTCTTTTTGTTAATTCATGGACTATACTATATTTTTATTAATTATTAAAGTGTTACGTGCGTGTGTATTAATAATTTATGTATTACGATACATAGTATTTCATTGTATAATATTGTACAAGGTATTTTATTAGGATAACGATAGAATGAATTATTGTCTCTGTTGAATATCAGAAAAATTCATTTGAATTTCTAAAAATGTTATCAACTTTATATTCTGAAGAAAAAAATTGAATTAATGTATTGAATTAATACGGAATGTAACCAAAGGGAAAGGGAGAAACGCAAATTATTGCATATATACACTAATGTGTATATATATATATATATATATATATGTGTAATACTGCATGTGATTTACACTTGTGCAACATGTACACATAACTTAATAATTATAAAGTTATTCTCAAATGTTAAAAGTAAATAGTCCGAATTCAATAGGCCTGCAATTCGCGACACATTTTATTTTTTTCTAATTTCTATTGTCCTTCTTTCTGGTTAGAATTTACCAAGAGAATATGTACATAGAAGTTTGGCTCCGTGTTCGATTCTCGCGGCAAAGTGTCTCGACCAACAAAATTATCGATGTGACTAAAGCTCTGAAACACTATTAAAGGTGCTCGAGTGACACCTGTTGCTCCACACCGAGTTTCTGGCAGAAATTTCGGCGTGAAGTCAACCCGTTTTGCAATGGATTTTGTTTTTTTTTTACGTCGTTCTAAATATTTCACCCGGATAATTGCAACCTGCCCGCGATCGTTACAAACGCCATTTCACGCCAATCACATGCTTGCGTGCACACGTATCTACAGTGATTCTGCAGTCAAGTAAAGAAATTGTCGACGTTTAATCCCCTGTGGTCTAGAAAATTAATTAGATAAGTTATAACGTTTCAAGAAGAACAAAGATTTATCTGAGAAAATGACATCTCATATGCACTAATCTAATAAACAGCTATACACAATTAACCGATTTTTTTTTTTCGGCGATTAAACGAAATTCTGGTTATTAGTTTTCGCGATATTAGCCCCTCTTACGTTTCTTTCCATCTTGTTTTACAAATTTTCGTGATACATCGCGTTTCACGTATGAAAAAACCCGAACCGATTGTATATCTGCGGCTTCACGTAGTTTCAAAAGTTATTTAATAAGGACGGCTGATGGCTAGACGAAACTTTCATTCTTCGGTCACGAATGCCTCTTTTTTATGTTTTCTTACGATGAAAATCCTTTCCCGGGAAGGAAAGTCACGGACGAGCTTGATTAAAACTTCTCCCTTTTCTCTTCTTTTTTATTCTTTTTCTTTAGGGAGAAGGGAAAGACTTGTCATTTACTTTTCTTTTTGTTATTAAATTCAAACGATATATCGAAACGATAAATACTAACAGTTAGAAATTGAATTTAGAATGGAAACTTTATGAAAATTTTATATTTTATATTTGTAGTAATATGAAAAAATGATGAAAATTGAAGAATTTCAATATAATAAATCCATTTATATGAAGTTCTATTACACTGAAACAACTGTTTTTCTGACGTTTGAATTTCTTTTCCTCAAAAAAAAGTTAAGATTAAAATTGGAGAATATGAACATTATAATTTTTTTATACGAGGTCTATTTAAATAAAATTTTAATTAGATGATTGAAAATGGACGAAAATCATAAATGAAATAAATTCCTGTTGCTAAAATGAATCCAATTACGCGTACCACAAACCGCTTGTTCTCATTCAAGTTTACATACAATAAAAACAAAGTGTAATAAAATTATTTAAACTATGATAAATTATAATAAACCGCTAGTGCAAGATTAGTAAAGGAGTATCTGGAATATTTTAAAAATATTGCACGATGAAATTAGAAATTCAGAGTTTAAATCTTAAGGAATCGATAACGCCGCTATCGACGAAATAAAATCGAAGATTCCAATTGTTTCTGATAATTGCTCAATGCCAATTAATGGCAAGAATGATTAAGGGGACCGAGAGAGACAAGATCGAGACTGTTAATAGCGATGCTGGCAGTAATATTTAATTTCCTGCTCGTTGAGAACTCGACAAGACAAACAAGGATCGTTTCAGGCTAGCTGAACGTCCTTCTAATTCAGGCCAAATCAAACGAACGGATCGCGTTCACAAAGGATAACTCGACGCGGATTCGGTGAACTCGACGCTGTAATTTAGCGACAACCGACTACTGGTACGAATGATTTGTAATTAGTGGCGGATAAGGATTAATTCGTCTCGACGATATTCGATTCGCGAATAGATCGAGATCGTTCGGTTAGTCAAAGTACGCACGTTCATTTAATTAGTTGTCCAGGAATACTTCATTTGTGATAGTAGACCATACGACATTAACTTGTTTCTGATGATATAATTGTTACTAATTATTTAATTATTGAAAATTGGTGAAAATAACAAAAATTTGTCTGGAAGGATTTGGTACACTTTTGAGTGTAATAACGTTGGAAATATTTCGAGACTTATTATTAATTTAATATTATTATTATATTCATATTATTATTAATTTATCGTTTACATTTATTATTATCAGTTATTATTGTTTTCAATCTTTATTATTACTGTTGGAGTTTTTAGAATATTTGGCCATCTGTTTATTTATTAATAGCACACAAATTAAATTAAAATAGAGACTACACTGTTACAATTATATTTTTGGAAAGTAAAGAAATATTGGGTGATTGTTAGAAAAATTGAGGAAAAGAGGAATTGGCATAACATAATGTTTGATAAATTGATAAATTGATAATGTTTAGGAGAAGAATGTTTAGGAGACGTGAGAAAGATGGCGCCACGAGTTCAACAAGGAGTCATCGGCTTCAGATAACTTTCCTTATTTTTCT
This sequence comes from Frieseomelitta varia, assembly GCF_011392965.1. Taxonomy (NCBI): domain Eukaryota; kingdom Metazoa; phylum Arthropoda; class Insecta; order Hymenoptera; family Apidae; genus Frieseomelitta; species Frieseomelitta varia. Next base: position 59,568 of record NW_025110629.1, on the reverse strand, counting down.
TTATCTGTGATAAGAAAAAGTGTGTGGAATTTTAAGTAACGTTTATTATTATTTAAAAAAAAAGTAGAATAGAATTTATGCTCTAATGAAATCCGACTATCATAATTGTATCGATAAAGTTTGAAACAAATTATAAGATATTTCATACAAATATACATTTCACTGAAATATGAAATTATTTAAACAGCTAATAATCCATTATATCAATGAGCCTCATTGTTCAGTTGGACCACAATTGATGTTTGTATACTTTAAACGGATAATTATATCGTGTACCAATTCAATAATTTATTCATAATACAGAGAAATCTTCAAATTTTGCGATGCATATGTATTGTCATATTCAAAATGAATTATTCTGAAATTATTCAAAAACAAAAATTATCGAAAATTCTCAGAATATTTAAAATTGTTCAAAGCATTACTAAATTCCGTATGCAATAATCTAGTAATTAACGTTCTCAAGTCGCTGTTAATTCTCTCAACCATTCTTTTCTAAATCGATCGACGATTCACCGAGACTATTTCCATATGAAATCAGATACGAGCAATTAATCTGAACGGAAAACCTTGCAACACCAGCGACTTAATTTTCTTGAAATTACGTGAGTCCATTTAGCGATCGTACGTTGTCTAGCGATCGAACCGATAAATAATTATTAAATACAAGATACCCGTCTTTTTTTTTATTCCATGTATCGTTCGTTTTTAGTTTAATGCACGTGAGAAAATCGAAATGAGCGCAATATTGTTGGTTGCTACTGCATACAGTAAGCATGATAAGCGTTCATTTGCATAACGCGATGCACGCTTTTACGTTATTAACTAACCACTAAGGAAAATCGATCGAATTCCTTTTCGCGAAACCAGTCAGTGATATTCTCGAAAACGTCCAATTATATATTTCGAGCGGATATAATGATTCGAGAAAGTATTTGAATATTTACATTAAAGGAATTCTTACGTCACAGTTGAGTACGAAAATGTAATATTTGGAAATTTATAGGAAAATTTGTGAATATATTACGTGTATATATATAAAATTTGATACTTCATTAACACCGTAGTGAAACTCGACTATTACGATTCTGTTTATCAAGTTTGAAGAAAATTTGAAAATATACATTTGTTAATTCAAACATAGTACTTGTAATAAATACATCATTTAATTAATTAACGTTTAATCCTCTGAATGCTTAAAATTACGAGAATTCTGTGATATATACCGAACGAGTAGCTCTGAGTAGTTCTGAGAAATTTTCTTTTTACGACTAAACCCACTATGATCTTAAAGACTGAAGTTTATAGTAATCTTTTTATAGCAACTTCTTAAAACTCACTGCACAATCTTTTTCGCTGAACATTGAACATTCGAGTTATGCGACGAAAATTGATAAATATTAGGATTAAATTATTAAATTTTAACCCTCGTGGCAACTGCGAAGGAACGACCTGTTTAAATTCAAATAGATCAGAAAATAAAACGACACGATGATCGAGGAATCCTTTCTCGATTTTCTTATGGAGAGAAAGCCTTAATGTATCCCTGGCAGAGTTAAATGGAACACTAAATGAAGAATAAGAATCCAGCGGTACTGGGAAATTAGCGGAGGCCGAGGCGAGACTCGTTATTAATTATGCATACCTCTCTTCTCTTTTCGATTTTCTTCTGGCATTTCTTACGCCTCTACCTTTCGGTGAAGCGTCGTGCTGCTGGAACAGAGAGCACCGCGGCGGGTAATTGGAAATCAATACTCGTATCTAACCCTCGAAACATTCTTGCCTTGACGAAAAAGCGATCGTGACCCCTCTTCAACCGGCTAAAGAAGCTGCCTCTTGCTCTGAGGAGCTGAGTCTCGCCTTACGTATGAGCCCTCATTATCTCTTTTTCCAACGATATCCCATTTGCTCTGTTTTGCGTCACCCCAATCTTTATCATTCCTTTCTTTTTTCTCATAGAAGCGATGATCGTCGGCGGAGTTAGACTTTTAAATAAAAAAGAACGTTTCGTTTCAGTAAAATAAGTATACATAATTTCCAATATTATTATACTATACTTAATATAATAATTATGTATAATAATATAATTATTAAATATAATTATGTTATAATAATATTATATATATAATTATATTATATATATAATAATAACATTATTTATATAATATATATAATAATAATATTATTTATATAATATATATATATAATATATATAATATAATTATTAAATATAATTATGTATAATATATATTAATATACATAATTATTATATTAAGTATAGTATAATAATATTGGAATAATAATTTTATTTGTCGCACTTCTCTCATGTTAAAGATTTTTAAAACGATCCCAAGCTGATAGAATGCAGAATAATCTTCTCTTTTATCGATCTGTCTCTTCAGTCGGAAGTTTCGACGATTTGTTCGAGAGAAACGCTAGTATTGAATTCAACGAAAAATTCGAAAGCGTCGAATTCCATTATTCGGCTGAGGTCGCAAAATCGCGTGCTTTGGAGACGCGGGCGTTAAGAGGACATGGGCGTTCATCGACGCCTCTGTGTATCGAGCGGAGGTGAAATTCGACGTGGTTCAAATGCACGACGCGTCGCGACGTCCTCGATCGAAAGTCGATCCCGGCTGACAGACTTGTCTTTCCTCGCCTTTTCTAATAGAATGAAAATCACGGCTCGATGAGTCACGTTGTCGCGAGTCTCCTCCGCTTAACGACGCTAGATTACGCAGCGACGCGTCGCGTACACCAAGATGCATCATCGCCGATAGAAACCGATCGATGCGTTAGTCCGTACGTGAATCGCATTCACACCAACTGCCATATTTGACGCGTATCAATTTGCGTCGTTGCATTGTATTGCGAACGATGTAATTCGATGTCCATCATGCATCGGACGTCCTCATCTTGGTAGCGAAATCACCGGAATATTCGAAATTTCTAACGTACACAGTCACGAGCAGTGAAATTTTAAATATCTCTAAGAGAGAGAGAGAGAGAGGAGAATGTTATGGACGTTTGTATGCATTTTAATTGATTTGTTGTGTAAAATTTTTTAACACGTTCAGATAGAGTGCACGATAAATGCAAATGCGTCGGACATTCGTTTCAATAATGAAGTTATTGTTGAAAGATTATTCGCGAAATTCGTCCGTCAAATTTTTGATATTTAAAACAGAGAAAGGAGGATTCATGGACTTTTCATGGATTTTAATTAACTTGTCAGATTATAAGATTCGATCGTTTGTGAAATATTAACGATACTTCTTCTATATGTGGAGATTTAAATATTTTCAATCAGTAATATGATAAGTGATTAATTGCAATTCAGACTGTATTACTTGTATTATTATTAAATTCATACTCATAGCTATATAACTGTACATCAATAAGTAATTCTTGAGATAATTTGAATTTCTACGTATGTTTGAAATAAAGAAAATTTGCCGTAACTATTTTCAATTAATGCAAACGAACGAGTGCAATTACCACAGGTGTGGTGAATTATACTATACAGTGTAATTATGATAATAATAAGAACGTATTATTTATATTTTGTATACTTTAATGTACCAATAACACGGTAATTTATGCACTACAGTAGAAAGATTAACGCCTATAAGCTTACTCGAATTTTTGATTTTCTCTATATTTCAAATTTTCAAATATACATGCAAATTCCTGTTGAAACGACGAAACGATGAAAAAAAAGGAATCTTTTTCTCTTCTTGCCTTCGTGATTTTACGAGGGGGAGGGAAAGGGAGAGAAGGAAGAAAACTCGCGGAGATTACGTTGAAAAATTCATGAATTATGGAGCATTCTAAATGAATTCCATACAACGTGTCAAACTAATTTATAGGACTTACGCTTTCAATTAAATTATTAATGTGGCAGGAAAATTGTTATCGATTATTCCCGTGGTAATTTATTCAGCGTTAAATGAATTTCAGCGCTTGTTAAAGAGCAAAGTAACATCCTAAGTTGCTTTAAATGCTCGTGTACGTTCCGCGAGTGCCGTCCGTTCATGTGCATTTTATCGCGACAGCATGGACGTAGATATAGTTCTTCGATACCGTCGTTTATTGAATTATGCATATAATCTCCGTCAAACTCGCCATTCATTTAATTCGATGCATTCCAGTTTGCATTTCCAGTTATTTCATTGAATTATGCGGCGCTGTTCGCGCAAACGTACAGTGAAGAGCATGACCACTAACCACAGATTTTATACATATACGTTCTTATTATTGTTAATGTTAAAATGTACCTCTGTCCGTGAGCCACAGGATACTCGCTCATTTAGAACCGAGTGATTATTACAACATTAATGCAACAGTTCTCTCGTATTTTACTGTTTAATACAGTTTATAATCTAATGTGAGATTAATAATACGTGTACGTGGAACTTAATGAGGAAATTTAGCAATTTTTCATAATTTAATGCAATTTAAGTAAATAATAAATGATAATAATAATAATTTGAATTTAGTAATAAATAATAATTTAAGAAATTTAATAAGATTTAAATAAGTGTCATCGAGTCGAAATTCGAAGTTTATGTACATGGAAAATCAAGTGGAAAGTTAATATCTGATTGTACTGTGCCAATTATAATACATGAGTCATATATTTATAGTAAAAATTAAAGAAATTTCAAGAAAAGGACAATATTTCAACAATGTATGCAATCACGCGGTGTCGCGTGATTAATAATATAAACGATTAATAAAGTAAAATTTTATACTTTAATTTAATAAGGTTAAAAAGTCAATATTTTTAAAGAAAAGTAAAAGATATTTGCAAGTTTGAAAAATCGTTTAAATTAGCGTTAATCGGGCATAATGTTTCTACAGCATGCGTTTGTTGAGACGAGTTACGCTCTTTACTGTGGGCTTCGCGGCGCGCGTTTTGCCAGCTTTACCGAATCAAATTTTGTCTGACAGATAATTGGGTGGATAACGATGTTAAGGAGTTACTTAGTATTAATAGCGTTTTTCTTTCCCACGCTGTGTAAGGAAATACCATTATCCGGTAATAAGAAAATTGTTTCGTGATTAAAGTTAAAGTGGTTTCTTGGCAAAGGAGTGGATCGTACAGACACCGAGTTGAGATTGAATATTCGTATATTCCGCTTGAATTGAGAATGAAATCACCCTTTAACTTCAAGAAGTCTCTAACCCTTTAATGCACCACATTTCTTTTTTTGCATTTATTCGTGGAAATGATGAAATTTCTTTGTAACAGATAAAGAGATATTTTTGATAACGTAATAGAAAGCAATTAAAAGAAATTGTTTAGTAATGCAATAGAATAATAGTAAAAGTTTTGCATTCTTTTCTGGATTAATTAACACAATAAATTGTTTTCTAACAGAAGAAGAGAATCCTTTCTGTAATATAATAAGATGCAGTTTAAGAATTCTTCTATATATTATAATAAAATAACAATTCAAATGGCCGAGTAATATACTTTTGCAAAAGTTCGAAGGGAATTTTACTTGAAATTTGGAATTCAAAGCGCTTAAGAATTCAAGAATTGCACAAAATAAAAGGAAAACACCAGATATTGAAATTTGAATTTTGAAACTACTGACAAACGAAAGATTGAAACATAGATACAAATTTATGCTAAAATAATCGTGAATTAATACTAAAACATGTACAAACAATGAGAAAAACTAGGAAAAAGAAAATCGAAATAGAAATCTGAAATAAAAAAAGCTTCCGAAAAATTGTGACTTTGGTAATTATGCACTCATCAAACGATTCTATCTCCTTACAAGGCCGCAGATGTTAAATATCTCATTTTTCGTTTTCGTTTTTGTAACCATAAATTTCTTATCCATCTTCATTCTGAGAACGGTTCACTTTAATCGTTCGACCCGGAAAGTTTGACGATTTATAATAACAATGAAGCGTGAGGACACGGAATACGCGAACTTTCGTGGTAGTCGGTGACGAAATTCGACGGTCGTCAGTTAGGTGGCTTCGTAATTAAAGTTATTAAAGACCGGAGGCACACAGGGAAATAGGAGTGTGCGCCGTTGGCGCCGCTATATTTGGAAAGGCGTAATGAGAAACAAGATCGTTGAACGTGTCACCCGACAACGAATTCAATTATCGCCGGGGAAATGTTTTCGATTCGACTCTGCTGCCTTCGGTGTTTGTAGCACGTTGAAATTTTTCAAAATGTCGAAGGAAAATGACATTAAAATCGACGCGATTTTATCGTAGCATACACGTGCGTAATTAAATTTGAAAGCGAGCTTTGTCCGATTATAGTCGCGATAGCTCGCGTGTCACACACACACACACACACACACGACCACGAGATAATTAATTATAGATGTCAAAAAAAGCGGCTCGTTTCTATGAACATGATTTTTCGTGCACTCTCGTACGTTCATAAGTCACCGATATTGTTGGGTGAAATGCTATTTTAAATAAAAGAATAAAAGTATTTATTTCCTGTATTGATCACTTTGAAACAATTATTTGCTTTTATATTGAAATATTATTGATATTAATATTTGTTCGAGTTTGAACACTTTCCAGGCCGAGCTCGAAATAATTATTTGAAATAAATATTTCTCTCATTACGTTCTTGAATCTGACAGTATATTAACGATGAACTGGTTATTTCGATCATATCAGTAGATTTAATGTTAATAAAAATACAGATGACGAAAATTATTAGTTGTTATATTAAAACGATGAAATATGAAACTGTTTTTCTTTGAAGTTTCCATTTCCGTGTAAAAATATCACATATTAAATTTTATTCTGTTGTCAGTTATGGACGACATTAAATTAAATTCGATGCCATGTAAAAAGTAATTCAAAGTCACATATATTTGGTGGAAAGAAAATTCATGGGTAATAAGAAATATCAAAATTTTGTTACTGGTGCTGAAAAGTGTCGCCAGAGCCGCAGGGAACGTAAATTCAACAGTTTAGGAAGGGCAAACGCGTCCTCTGTTCTACATAAATAACTTTTTAATACACGAGTCGAGTTACTTGGGAGGAAACTGTAACACTTTCTTTTCAAGAATTTTTAAATTCCACAGTTAATTATAACTTTCGACTTTGAAATAATAAAGCGGGCAATGTGCTTTGAATGGGAAATACTTTGGTTGATTAAGTGTACAATGTCTTGACAGAGTTACGTGTAATTAAAGTTTTATTTCAAACCAGTCGAGATAAATTCTGAATATCTACGCGTAATTTAAATAAAAATATTAAACTTTGAATAACTAAAACAGAAAAAGAATTTAAGTGGTTGAAACTGGTCATTTTTGAAATATTTACAATGTTTCTCAGATTTGTTTTAAAGAACGTAGGAATAGTTATAAATGGTTTTCCATAAACGCAAAGAAATCCTTATAATATACAAAAAATTTTTCATCCTGTACAATGTTCAAAATTTTTGAAAATTTTGACAAAGAAAACAAAATTGAAATGGAAGAAAAACACTGGACATTTTTTCAATCTTCACTAATTTGTTGGTTAAAATTAGACCACTTTTAAAATGCACCCAACAGTACAATTATCAAATTGAAGTTTGAGAATCACAGTTTTTTTTAATTTTATAATCTTACAACTTCACCTAATTTCTAAAATTCATTTACATCCAATCTTTGGTCAAGTTTCTCACTAGCGTGTCTAAAATTTATTAATATCAATAATCGACGACGAACTTGTAAAATTACTCTCATGAGACTCAGATTTGTGTGACGCACGAATGTTCGACCACCTTCACTTCTCCCTTTGTGTTGCCCAACGAGAAATTTGTTTAAGATTCAGTAAATTGAATAAAATAAGGAGAGAATCGAAGAAACGAACGAAGAAGTTGCGGGTAGTCTCGAATTCAATTACGTTGGGTAAACCCCTCGAGAGAAGTAAGGAAGAAACGTTGTCGTCCGTCCTCCCGACCACTAATTGACATTAATTCAATAAAAAAAAAAAAATTTTCCTCCTCGACTGCGTTAACAGTCCTTGCTAAGGTCAGATGAAGGATGGTGGATTGTTTCATCGTGCCATTGGTTTCGCCCTTCTTTCCATTGATCTTTCGTCGTATCGACTTCCTGTTGCACCGTTATTTGAATGTCGTGGCTGCAGAACAATTGCATTTGCTTGCCAGGGAAACTGAGAATCCCATTGCGCAAAACCGCTGAACTGTATTGGCTTTTACATAAATATAAGTAGCAAGGAACTGCCGGAGGAATATTGCATCGTCGGGGAAACATCGTGTTGCTCTTTATACCGATTGGGTGGGAGAAAAAGGAAGCGAGGGGAAAAAAAGAAGGAGAAGTAGAAGTTGAATGAAGGTGATCGATATTTCTCATCCCGTCAGCCACCGAGAAGGACCTTCGGTGACTCCTCGTCTGTATCCCGCACGATTCTCTTTGCTCGGCCGATTAGGATACCTCTTTTTCCCCTGTTTTTGTGCTTCTTCTCTTTATTTGCCTTGGTAAAAAAAAATTTCCGTCGATCGCGAAGGATCACGTCGTGTGATTTTGCGAAATGTGCGAAGGAAATGTATCTTTTATACTAGGAACTGAGTATTTAAATATTTCATTAAAATGTTGAGATTGAAATATTTTACTAAGTATTAAGATACCAAGATATTTAGATTCAGATATAGATATTCAGGGGTAGAAATGAAGCTTCGAGAACTAGGACGTTTCTTTAGGAAATTTCTCATAATTAATATTACGGCGACTCGATATTTCCAAGCCTGATTTTGCCGTTAGGAACTAAATAACTATATGGGAATTACACGGTAGAAGTAAAAGTACAAAACGTGTAGAAAATAATGAAAAATTCTAAATTTCTAAATAAAAAGACAGTTTCTATCGCAATTTTTCACGTTAAGAATTAAGATCGTGCTTTCAATTTATTCATACGTTCTTTCAAATAATTTCAAGAGACATTGTTAAACATTTAGCGTAACTTTAACTCGTAGACTTTCACGACTGACTGAATATTGTGCGCCGATGAATCACTTAAAGTTCATAAAACCCTTCCAAAATCCTTCCCTTCTCTGCTTCAATGTTTGAAAACATTTCAATTTATCTTTCCTTTGCTTGACTGTTTGTTGATTGCGTAAAATCTGTAAGAGGTACTAGAAACGCTGCGTCACCGATTTTTCCAATCTGCTGGCAAGGAATTGCAACAGAACGGAGGAAAAGATCTGTTACTGTTTTTGCTCGTGATCAAATTAATTCTAGGCAGCCATTACGTGGCAGGTATTTCACCGCGTCGAAGACGAGTCCCGTAGGTAATTAAAGTTGCCGTTATGCCCGAATCTTCATCCGTTGGGAAGTCAATGGTCCTGCGAAGGAAACTTCCCTCGTTTACGCTCAGCTTCTCCCTGGCGTTTATTTCAGCCTATTCAATTAGAGACGCGCGTAATTCTCCCGACGATGTTATCTGCCATTCCGAGAACGTCTTTGTAATCTCGTTGAAAACCAAACCATTAAATTATATTAAGGTACATCACGAACCCCTTTTGTGTACGACGTAGCGTTGCGCTTGAATAAATTATTGTGTAATTCTCTAAACGACTCGCTTATTCGTTTTCGACGAAATTGAATTTATACTTTACCGCTTCGTGTCTTTTTTTCTTTGTAAAATTGCTCGAGAAAAAAACGTTAATCTGTTATTCGTGATTCAGAAGACAATATAATTGAAATAAATGAAATCTGTTAAATATCGCAGAATATCATGAGCATTGTGTGCAATTTTTCGCCTTAAAATTTTGTATGTGCAGTTTCTGTTAAAAATCGATTCGTATCATGCAAATACCCTTTTGTTGACAAAATCTTCAAGCAGAATAGTCATTATAATATAATTATTACAACATGGTACTTACCCTAGTCTAAGATAACATAATTTGTTCTGTCGATGAAAGGTTTCGTCAATAAAAGAATATTCGCGTCGTATAAGTCGTTTTTAACGAGACGTGACTTCAATTGATCGCTCTCTAATTAACGTTGAAACTACCAAGGTTGTGAAAATGACCAATTTTTTATGGAAACTTTGCGCATTCTCAGTGATTTGAATGATTTTTCGTGTCAAATTTCCTTGCGTCTACAAATTTCCGGTAGTTTCAGTAAGACAGTAAAGAAAAACTTCAATTTTCACGACAATTAACAAGAAATTTCTAAAACTTTGCAAAAAGTTAATAAGCAAGAAATTCAGCGTTGAAAATATCAGTAAAGTCAGTGGAATGATGATAATAACGCGTCGTGAGGGAGAGGACGGAGTAGAACAGATGAAGTCGGGATAAACTTTGTAATTTACATATGGAAGTAAGATTGATCTCACACAGGGGAACAAACACACATTGAGATATATTTACAGTCGCTTATATTAAGTCATTTCTCTAGTCATCGATCGCAATTCGACATTCATTCAACCGTTTTCTTTCTCTCTTGTTGTCCTCCTCGTTTCATCTCAGCTCTGTGTTTCCATCGATATGATTAAACACGTACATATAATCCAATTCTAGATGCTGTACAATGTGTGATTAAGTTGAGTTCAACACAGCAGAGCCTCCTACATCCAATTCGATGGAATAATCAGTAGAACAACTTTTGATATAGATAATGAATTGCGTATCTTCGAACGGAGATTAGGAAAATTGTCAGTTTACTTTTTTGCAAACTGTTGTAATATTCGAGACTGCTTTTGATACTTCTGAATATTATTTTTTGTAGCATAAATCTTCCGATTTATATTCCGTTAGTATCATGTATAATTTTATATTCCGTTAGTATCATTTTTTTAAATCTTTGTATTTTACATTTTTAGTAAGTTCTTCTTGTAATTATGAAAAACGCACCAAACAGATAATAAATACACGCAATATAGTTTGGTACAAAAGGAAACATTCATTATAATAGCAAATTTTTTGACACATTTTAAAATAATATAATAATCTATTAATCTATAATACAACAATCTAACATAAATTAATATGATAATTCGTTCGAATAGTAGAACATTCGAATATTAAAATGCATATTTGGATAATGGTAATTCAGATATAGGAGGCTCTATTGTGCTTCGATTCACGGAAAGTTGGTTATCGTTAGACTGCAGATCTTCATGCAATTTTTATAAATACAATTAAAGAAATGGAACCTAGATAAAATTTTCTTTCTGCTACCAAGTATTATAAAAAGTATTCTTCCTTGAACATTTTACTCTGTTTTTAGACTCTTTACTTTATTTCTGTACCGTCAAATTCCCAATAAATGAACAAAAATCTGCAGTCCAGTTATTACTTTTACACAATTGATCGATCTATGATTTACATAACAATGTATCTTAATATATATCCGATTCGACTTATCGTATAAGTACAAGTTTCTTTCGAAGAGATCGAACAAAGCGCGAGATCAATGACGATGACATCAATATGTTATACAATAGAGACTTATCAAGAGTCACATTTAGAATAAGTATTACAGTTTTGGTGATTCACTCTCAAATATGACAATCGCGCTATTCTTTCGTCCTCACGTATAATTTACATAATTGAACGATGTTCATTCAACACTATGAACGATCGTCGATACGAACAGGAATCGATGAAATTTTTGGTCTTTTGATCACGAGTGTCAAAAAATATTTGCATAGAAAACTGGTCCGTTTTTGGTAACTGGAGAAAATATTTGACAATGTCCGACATATTTTTGGTATAAATATTCATGATAGATAGTTCGTGTTGGTATAAAAATACACGCGGAGTTGCGAGTTTTCGAAAAATGTTTTGAAAAAATATTTAGTTCGGGGTATATTTAGTAGCCTCGTTACGTCAGATATTGTAATATCTTTTCATTAAAATAACCAATAAAATTTATTTTGAAAAAAGGCGAGACAAATTTCACAGATGAAAGAATGAGAATGTAGAGTTAAAAATAAATAATTAAAATTTGAAATAGAGTTTCGAGAAAAATTATGTGTTAAAGAAAATAGTCTTGTTAACACACTGATAAAATAATGACCAAGACATCGCTGTTATGAATTTTATTGCATTAATCAATCGAATAAATGCAAAGACCTGCAGATATTAATGAATTAATGCGTTATTCGTACGATGCTCTGACAAAAATTAAATTTAAAATTATACTACAAAAAATTGGATATTATAAACAAAAGTAGAATATATAGAATCTAATGAAACAAAGATTTGCAGAATATTTTTTGTAGCTGTAGAGATCTAACTATTCACTGATCTATCGTGTTTTCGACGCCTTGAACGAGTCAATCGTCTCGAGAAATCTCGACTCGTCGCGTGTCTGCGGTTCTCCTCGAAAGCTCGCCAATGTCGGTGCAAGCGTCAGCCACGGAATTTCGGGAATCCGTGGTGCAGCTTCGTCTTGGTACATCTGCATTCCTTCTAGAAAATTCCCAGATGGAAACGTGGCCGGAATACAGACCGGCCACGCAAACAGGAAAATGCCACTGGGAACTCTGTTTCCGGTAGCGTACACGGCTCACTCGACTGTGCGATCTGATCATCCGTGAATTAATTATCCCACCGGTGGCGTCAGAGTTAATTGTTTAATTGCTCGAAATCAACGTGTAAGCTAATGAAGATAGCTTATGCGAAACGATCGCGTTTCGTGATGTGAATGCGTTGGTGTTTGATAATGTTTCTCTGCGTGGAGGTAGTTGAAAAGTGAAAATATTTCCCTTCTTCGAAACGAAAATTCAAGAGTTCAATTCGAGAGTTTAATAAAGTGGTGAGAAATAATCGTAAGGTGAGAAATATCGTTTTAGGTTTGAGATGAAACCTCGAAACCTAAAGGTTTATTGCTGTGCGACTTTATTTTTACGAGATTGCAACAATTTCGATATTTAGTGTCGGAATATTAATTTAAATACAAATATAATTAAGTGTACGAATATCAATGCAAGTAACTACTAGGTACAAGTACACGTAACGCGTTGAAACTTTTATTTTTCCTTTAACACTGAAATAACTCAATACCAGAGAGTATCTCTTATCAAGAGTATCTCTCTGCGAAGATAAATTTATCCACCGTCAATATTACGAACGAGGATCTCTTCTGTCACATAGAATATTTATTCTTGTTCGAGCATTGGTATCATAAAATTCCTTCTCGTATCGTCGTCGAGCCAGTATTTCCGACGTAAGGCGCGTTTTCTCGATTGTCGAACAGGCTGTATCCTCTCTGAAGGGTACTTTGTCGAACAAATCGCCGTGGCTTACTCGTGATTTATAAAAATCGCCGGCAGAGAGAAGTTAGAAAAAGAGAACGTATTCTCGTGAGCTTGCGAGAGCACCTCCTCTTACGTAAAAGTTCTCGCGTTCGAAAATTCAGGTGAAACCTCTCGACGCCACCCACTCGCCTGAAATTCTCATTTGCATCGGGGGAAAAGCGCGGCTCGACAAGAAACCACGAAGAACCGGAAACGAACAACGCGCTCTCTCTCTCTCTCTCTCTCTCTGGTTTATCAAGCAGCGAATCATCCACCAGCAGCGCCGAATAAATAATTTCGAATGCGAAAACTTTCTTAACTGGTCGCGGAAGCCGTCTTATCTCTCGTTTCGACGATCCACTCTGGGATTGTTTCGCTTAATAGTTCTCGCGGATGTGCCCTCCAGTTCGGGTTAATTATTCCTGCAGAAGAAGCCAATTATTGTTTCATGCTGCTTACGTTGTTCCCTTCTAAAAGAAAGCGAAATTGTATGCACGTCTGTGAATTTCAAACGTTTGAAGGAAAATAAAAATTTTTAGTATTTCGTAAGCTAATTTGTTGATTTATTGATCGGTTAAAGTTATAGGAATTCTAGAAAAGTAACGATAGTATTTGTTTACTGGATCTTCGTACGACTGTGTTTTCGGTTTATTTATTTATATACTCTTTTGAACAAATACGACGAACATTTTCAATATTTCAGAAATAATTTTCGCTAACGAATCAACTGTTTAACTATCAGATTTTTATCAAATAATTCTAAAAATATATTTCTAGTAGCTTCCAGCAGCTTTGAGAAATACTTTTATTGAAATAGAGAGAATAGCAAGAAGTAGAAATAGCAAGAAGTGAATAGCGAGAGAATAGCAATGAGAGAATAGCAAGAAGTGTCATCTCTTGAAAATTAGAAACTTGTCAAGCCATACAGTATCTACAAATTTAATCAATTGGATGAAAATAGACAACCGCACGAGAGATTATTCTACACGTAAAAATAAATCGAGAATCCAGAGCCCCAATTTCTTCATTTAAAGCTCTTTAAATTAAAATCGCTTTAAAAATTCAATTTCCCTAGAATTTAGAAATTCACCAATCACACGTGAACTTGATTAATTCACGACGATTAAATTTTCGAACAGAAGACCATTCTACACGCCTGAAATAACTCCGGGGGGAAAAAACGTAGAGTTTCTCGTTTCCAAGTTGGAATTTGTTTAATCAAGAATTACTCTGACACAGTGTTGCCCTCAATTATCAAACTCAACTCTCTTCGAAGCGTTCAAAATTTGTCTACAACTTTGCTATACATTCTTAATTATTTTCGCTTGTAGGGTATGCTTCTATAGTCTTCGAGAGAGTAGAAAACATCCTGTGTAAGAATTGTTTGACTTTGTTAAAGTTTCTTCGTCCACGTCAGTCAGGTCCGGTTTTTTTCGATGTAACTTTGTTCGATGGTTCGATGTTTCATCAAGAACGAATGTTCATCGATTGGAAAATGAATCTTTCGCAATGAGAACGAGATTCGTTAAAACAGTCACGAACTGTTTTATTCGTTTTGCTAGGCAAAAAGTATTAGGCATCGAAGCTTGTGTCAGAACGATGTGGACGAAACGAATTCCATGCAGGAAGGTATCTGTTATTATTCACAGATCGTTACTTCAGTCATTCGAGAAGCACTCGATGCTTCAAGTTTCCTTGAAATTCGTTTTCCATCGATTCGCTCGAAGAGAAGTGACCTTTCAGAAAGGAATGGTAACGAGGCGAAGACACTGTTTCGTATTAAACGTAGTAGAAACAGCAAGCTCCGATGTACCTGTTTTTTGTCTTCGAAACAATTGGATCATTATTCTCGTTCTTCGTTCTTAGACTTTGTGTAAATTTATCATGGACGGGGGTAAATAGAAATTTATTTCGCTTGTTAAACGTAATAATTTATAAATAATTATTAACAAATTACCGAATACTATTTTTTTATATTTCTGTGTATTAGACGTATATGTATTCTTGACTTAAGAATTAACATGGTTCCGCGTAAAAAGCTACAAGGTCAAATATTCTGCCAATAGAAGCTTCGATATCCTGATAAAGAAAAAATTAGTTGATAAGTGAATTAAGTCTCTTTCTTTAACGACTATAAAAATTGGACTTTCCTGTAATACTTTGTAACAAGTTAAAGACAGAACGTAACCTCATTGTAAGGAAATAAGATGAAAGAATAATAACTGTGAAAATGAAGTAAGTGTAAATGAAATAATTGTAGTTTCTATAATAAATTCAATTTTTCTAATTTTAGGCTTAAACTGTTCCTCAGATAGAGAATTAAGATTGTTCGCAACATGAAGTGCTAGGAACATGCAACAATCTACATTAACAAAGCGTGATCTCATTGCATCAACATACTTGACGAGTTTAATGGATCAACGTTATAGTTGGTCATTGAATACGCAATGAGCTTTGTGATTCGGTAATTACCGCGTGTACGGCTACTTCACAAGCATGTAATTTTCCATTGAGTAACAAAGACGGATCTCTGTGAATCGTTGATCAGTCAACATCGTCCCAACGCTGTTCCAACATTGTCGAAACGTTGTGTCAACGTTGTTTCGCCTTTGTTTCATTTTCTTGATCTATTTCGTAAAACAAATTTGATCAGGAGTGAACGAAGATCGAAATCATATCAATCAACTTCATCTTTTATGAAGTTTTTAAGTATTCGGTATCTTAAAAAAGATAGACTTGCTTCTATAAATTTCCGAGAGCGTATCAATGATTTTCAGCATTTTCACGGCTAGAGATAACAAGGATGAATAATTATCAGATTGTGGCTTTTCATGTAGATTTACATTTCTTGTTTTTTTTATGTAAAAAAATTTAAATGCAGACTCGTTTTGTCTATTAAAAAGTGAATTCAGTGCTCTGCGTTAAATATTTCGTATAAATATATTCACGTAAAAATTTGAAGCACTCTTAGATGAAAAATAAAATAAAATAAATTATTCGCATGAGGAATATTGTAATTAAATATTATAATATTCGAATATTATAATGTTTCAAATATTATAATTTAAATATTCTAATATTCAAATATTATAATATTTAAATATAATATTTAAACATTATAATGAATATTGTATATAGTTCTAATACTTGAAAACATTAATGTCATAAGATGAAGTGTTTGTCTACTTAAAGAAGACATTACAAATGTATTAAACTATAAAAGTTTCATATTAAATAAAATATAATATGAGTTCAATAAAATCCTTTCACTTCGTTGCATTTGTACACTTGAAATATACAAATACACGTGGAGGAATATTCAACGAGTATGTTCTGAAGTCGAATTCTCTGCATATCAAACTCTTCAAAAGCAAAATCCAATGATTCACGTCATCCTACATCACGGCACACGTGCTGTAATTTGAATTAAGTTGGACGAGCCACGATCATCTTTATGGAATAAAATCGATTTTCCGTCGATTTCTGCTTCAGAAATAACAATCGGTTGAATAGTTAAAAATAACGTGACCGCATCAACACTTGTTTCAAACAAGTAAGTTTCAGGTAAAACTCGTGCTCAAATATTCCCGTTTCCATGACACGGTATTAACGTCATTCCATTTAGGAACTTCCGACGGAGCGTAACAACAGATGGAAAAGCGAAGGCGAGCGAATAGTAATTGGAAGAGTCTGATTATTTCGCAATCAGCATATGTATGATCTGAATCTCGTTCTGCTCGATAATCGAATTTCGAAAAAGGGTCGGATTAATCGGACAAATCCTATTGGTCGTTCGATCGTTCGCATCCTTGACGTTGAATCTTTCTTTCGAAGTTTTTTTTTCTCCTTGATCTGATATTAATCCTTGAGTTATGTCTGTCGTAGGATACGGCTTATAACAGTAGGGCCATAGTAATGAGATGGCTGTAATAATCTTCACGTGTGACCATGATTATGAAAGTGGTGTAGTGGTTGTCATACATCTATTTTGTGTTTCGAGATATTCGAAACGATTTTAGACAATTTTTTTGTAATAAAAGTATTCGTACTTTTATCGTGTAGAAAATCTTTGAAAAAGCACGATCTCAAAATTGTCAATGTAGAGACTTTACGCTTTGAGAGCGAGACAAAGTGCATTGTTATATGATTACCTTTTACGAAATTAAAAATTCCTCATCGTTACTGATTCGATTACGTTCTTCACTGTAGATATAATAATATCGAAAGTTGTACTTCGTTTTGTTATTGACGATCTAATTTCATGTGAATAGTATGAGTTGAAGAAAACATATTCAGAGTTTGAATAAAATAAAATTAAAACAGAGACTGTAATCTGATTGTAATTGTAATTTATAAAATGGTTCTTTTGAAAGGAGAGGCGTCACTCGTTCAGTCTTTGTTTAGAGTCTCTTTTCATTATTCTCGTTTATCATTATCCATCGGGATTTCGGGCAATCGTTAGTCGAAGAAACGAAAACGCGCGGCGAACTGTACATGGAACAGAATCGGTGGCGAATTAATCGTCGATGAACCGTGTATTTCCCCGTTTTCCCATTCGTTGTTTCTCGGTTCGTAGAAATCGAGACGCGCCATGTGTCTTTTGAAAACGAGTCGAAAAGAACCACGTGATTTCTTTTCTCTTTACCGTGCCCTCTTTTTGTATTCATAGAAACTTCTCAGCTGATCTCTCAGAGCTTCCAAAAATACGTGGCTCAGAAACAAAAAAGTAGTCGAGAAGAAAAATGAATGAGAGACGCTTGTACATTCCACGATGGTACAAAACTAAAAATTTGGGATTTATTTATTTTGTTAACCCTTTACCGTACGATCTTCTTTTCAATCCTATTACAGAAGAATCAATTATTGTGATATTGTAATGTAACGAAACTATTGAAACTAGTTTTTATTAAATTTTTTCCTTCATTTGCTAATATCTTTTGCTGTATTTGTGTTTAAAGAATTGAATTCCAATTCCATAGGGTGAGCAATTTGTCTTTTTCTTCCAGTCTGAACTATACTTAATTGTCATGAGAATAACTCGATATATTGTAGAATGAGGGATTGTGCTATAAACCATAAAGGAATAATTATTCAAAAATTGATAGACATTCATTGCCTTGACTTCTGATCTCTCGTATCTCTTATGGTTAATTTATAAACGATCAAATTCTTCAAAAAAATTTCATTTCGTAATACAGACTCTAGTCATTGAATTAATATCATTCACAATTCTACTATTGGATATTAAATCAGTTGTACAAGTCAGCTTTAAGAAAAAAGCCTTGAAACATTTTTTACAATTGCAAATTAATTTTATTAACGTTTCAACAAATTATTGTCAACAAATTGGATATGTCTTCTTTATAATTTCAGTAACATAAGCTGAATTAATCAATGAAATGAATTTTAATCATAGTTATCTATTTGTCACATATCATTATCTAAATATTTCGAATTATTTTGTAAATATTAATACGAAGAAAAGGAACAAAATCTTCCCAATAAAAATACAATAAAAAAGAAGGAATACAAATTCTCCTTCTACTTTCCATTCCTGTTTTTCAATCTTATCTGCAAGGAATCAAGCACCTACATTTCCATTAATCGATATTCTGATAATCTACATTCCACTCAACACAGAGTCGTTTCGAATGCACTGTTCGTTTTAAAGCCTCGAATAAAAAGATCACAGCGAACTAGCATCTCGTGTAATATTCGTTACAATCGTTCTCGACAAACTTCTATGAAAGCAATCGCGATCGTAACGCAGCGTTTCACTGACAATAGCTTGGCGTTAAATCCGACGCGTAAAGCTGGAGGATTTTAATTATCGTCGAGAGAAGGCGAGAATCATCAAACAAACGCCCACGTTCGTCCGTCGTTCTTTAATTTTCGCGTTTGAACGCAAACGAATCTCAATCTCACTCCAAATATTGTCATAAACGATAAAAAGACGAGAATCCAAAAAATCTCTTTCCTTAGAAGGTTACTCACTAGTAAATGTAAGCCTAGCAAGAAAAATCGAAAAGTCGAACACGAGTCATCCGACGTGAATGTAATTAACGCGAGAAATTAATACGATAAATGTATATTAATGCGATAAATGATTATATGCAAGAAATGAATTGTATGAATATTAGAAATTAGACGAAAAATACACTAAAGAATTAGACTAAAGAATTATTACAGATTAAAGAAATTAGAACAAAGTTAGGTTGAAAAATCACGCCTGAAGTCCACGTTATTTACATTACTTATAATGTAATTCTGGTACGAATGTATTAATATGAAAGAAAAGAAAAAATTTACAACAAAAAATGTACAATTGCAGTTTTTTTGTCTTCTGTGATCGCGAGCTTGCAACGTAAATGAGACTGCGTTTTAATCTTGAGTACCAATTCGACCAGATTACAATCGTTTTCTGTCTCGCCTTTATCCGTATAAAGGCATCGCGATTAAACGTCCGGCCGCGTAACGTCGAACATTAAAATTTCAATGTGATTGCAGTCTCGTTTAACGATATTAAATAGAAATTCCACGGACCAGCTGCTGCTTAACGATCGTAACGCTCGACCAACACAAAGGCCTTCTTTCCTATTCTTTTAAACTACCGTGATGGCGGCCATGGAGCCGCGATAGAATCGAACCCATTCTCCTCTTTATCAAAAAGCCTCCTTGTAACGTAATTATAATTACCGCGATACACACGTTCGATAGTTCGACGCATGTTATCCCAGTGACGTTATTCTGGAAAAAAGAATACTGCAGTAATCTGTGTATTAAAACCTGTATTAACTATCTGTGTCTATTCCTTTTTGTGTGCTCCAATGTTTAAGTAGTAAAAATATTAGCAGTAAAATGTCTAACATTATACCTAACATTATGCTATTAGAAAATGATACGTTCAATCATGATGCCTTTATATGATTAAATATATTAATATTAAAATATTAGATATAATATTATATTATTATCATTAACTATTATTTCTCACGCAAGAGAATCCCAATGAACCATGCCTTTCCTCGTATAAAGGAACTTCCTATGAAACTCAAGTATACAACCGATTGCGAAAGTTTACCCTGCTTGCAAAATTTAAACGACAAAGTCAATCAAGGATATGCATTTGAATTTTCTTTATTGCGGGCAAGTCCTTTCGATCGAGCACGTCTCAGAACTATATGAAAGGCTTTCGAGAGTAGAAAAGTTATTGTAAAAAGGAATTTCAAGTTTTCATCATATTCATGAGAGAGAAACGAACAAAAAAATTCTTCTTTGGTTGAAAAATGAAAAATTAATCTCGTATTTTCACTATTTGTGTTGCTTACTACTATTATGACTACTAATACTATCTTTAAATATCTCACGAATGCGTGAAAATCCATGTTTAACTAAAAATATTGTATTGTGAAACTCAGAAATATATATATATATATTTAGTAATCGAACGATAGCGATACTTCGCAAAGAGACGTTGGAAAACTCCACGTTGGAAAACATGGTCCCGTGAAAAATTTTGTAGTACGGTCGTGTACTGCTTTAGAGGACTGTCAGAAACATTATCGGGCTGATGTACGAAGGTATTGTCGGGTTTAGCGAGCAAGTTACGAGATCGCGATGCGGTATTACTGTGCTTTGCGAGACTCTGTCGAAGCTACAGCAACAATAATAAATAAATAGCGCGGAAGAAATTGGGAACTACGGAGAGATGTTCGATCGAGGATTAGCGGCTGGATCGACGCCGATACTATTAACAAACAATTTGATACCAAAATACTGAATGGGACGTGTCGATACGAAGTAAATTTTCGCAAGGTTATATGAATTTGTTTGTCAGGGGACAAACAGTTTATATAATTCCTCTGCTAACGATTTTCCGTTCGTATGAAGGCAAGAGGTCATTCAATCGAGTATTAAATGAAATTTCAAAACAAATGAATTTCGTATAAATGGATTTCTATCGCATCGAAATTTCATAAAAATGTAAAAGTTCATGGAATGTATGTTATACACAAAAATATTGTTGTTCGCGGATTATTTCAATGAATATATCATATTGTAATATTTGAGGTATATGTATGTATTTAATTTAATATATTATTTGAAATATATTTTATTTTATCAAATTTTATTTCAAATAAATATAATAAAACGAAAAATATTCATGTATGAAATATCATATGATAAATATTTCATTTGATAGCCGAGTAATGAAATAATTTGCAAAACAAAACCATATACTTGTTCAAATGAACGATTAAATAATAAATAAAATAATCATTCAATTATTCGAATCATTTAAAAAATCATTTATTAATTCACTGATCAATTATTGAAATAATCGTTTTTCAAATACGTTATTCAAACAATGGCCAGACCAATAAGAATTAATCGCAGACTTTTCATGAATTTCGCGGTGATATATCGTTCAACCTGTCCGTATCGACGATCCAATAATTAAATGTTCACCTGGTATTCAATCAAGAAACGGAAAACACTCTCGTTCTTGCTTCGAGAATGACGCCCTGCAATTTGCTCTCGCAACTTCAGGCAAGTATTTTTACAACGACGTTCCATGCTGTTTTCGTTTCATTTCTCGCAGCCTCGCGAGAATTACCTACGAGCAAACCGCGTAATGACCCGTGTTAGTGTTCGTTTCGCGGGTACCACGTGCACGCATGCAGACTGAAATTACCGAGCCGAAACGGACTATGCTCGCACGTGACACGTTGAAGTTGATTTTACGACTTGCTACGTTCGAAATAACGTGTAAACTCGATTCTTTGATGTGGCTGTTGTAACTACTGCGCTTCCGAAACGGAACCAAGGGGGCCTTGTTGCTAGATTGTTCGCAGCGACTTCATTGTTATTTTTCACATGAGCTGACGTCTCAGTGACGAGTTAATTTTGCTTTTACAATTAAAAGATAACTGAAACTTTCGTGCAATTTTATAGCTTTACAAATAAACGGGAAGTAGCTTGTAACGACGTTTATGAATAACTGAAGAATAACTTGAAATGAAGTTTAAACAGAAACTAGATTTCGAACTTTTTTATTGAGGGATGCGTTGAACATCATTTTTTTTACTAAAGAATGGAATGAATTAAAATTTACTCTAGATATTTCAAGGATTTTTGAATCATATGAAGGATCATCAATGAAGAAAAGTGTCAATTAAAACTGACTTGGGAAATGTTAATAATTTCCGAGTTATAAAAAATAAAAATTTCTTTCTTCTTTTTAATGTTCGTCTTTTTCAGAAGAAGAACAATTTGCGAAGGGAATAATTTAAGAGTAGTTCAAGAACTTTAACTCGAGAAGAATAATTTAAGAACATCATAAAAATTCATCGTAAAAAGTTTCAAGAATTCCCGAGTTCGTGAAAATAGTTCCGTTCTCGGTTGAAATTTCATTCCCAGCGAGATATGCTCAAAAGGAGAATAAATTCGAGGTTTAGAGGCATCGTACTTTCAAATTTATCAAATTCTACGCGGTAATAAAACTCTGGTCGTAATTCAAAAGGTATGCTGATTGGAAGGCAAACGTAGGACAATCAGTGCGACTATTCGCCTTTCCTTCGAGATACACTTAGCTTATTGAAGGGCAACGTTTCTCAAAGACGATTCGCTACTTTCGTTGTCACTTCCATTCTTCGACGTACTGCTTGTGAAGACCTTACGATACAGTTACGCGCTAATTTCTGTTATTTATACTTTTACATATTACCATACTTTACACAAGTTGATAAATAGAGATAATTGATACACATTTGCAATTTTCTTCTCTATTTCTTTAAACAATTGACGATTATAACGTTGATTCATTTGTTGCTCGACTTCATTGCACTCTTCTTCTTTTTATAAATTATAATGGTTGAGATGGATATATTCATTTATGTCTCGAAGATTCGATCAAGTCGAGCAATAATCACGATCTTACGAAGTACAGCGGTCATCATTAGATTAAACAGTGTTGGGTAAGATAGTATTTGAAATAAAGAATATTTACAGAGATTATTTTCCACACAGTCTTACATTGGTTAATTTAAAATAGTCTTTTAAAATCATCTGTTTTTGTATCGATTGAAATATTTATTTGACTTTAGAAGTACTGACCATTGAGTTACGATCACTCTCAATTTTTAACGTCTTATATATGTCTTTATTTAAAAGATTTAAATATAATTTAATAGTCAATTTTATTAACTATCAAAGTATATAATATATTGGATAATAAATTCAATAAAAACTGTAATATAACTCACCGTATGTTTAGATATAATATAATAATTATAAATTTTTATAAGTAACCTATTAAAAATCAAAGTTATATTAACTCAACATTCATTTGCAACTCTTTTTAATCAAATTTTAATTTTTTAATATTGAAACTATCAAAGAAACAGGATTTATCACTTCTTCGGAGAAAAATATGTGAATAATTGTTCTTTTGCAATCCTTTTATTTTTCAAATTGTTTCAAAATAATATTTGAAATAATCAATCCACAGTTTAATCAATTAATTTTCGTAAATTCCTATTCGTACGTATTTCAAATAAATATTTTCACTGTATCTGTATGCATCACTGTCAAATGAAAGAAATTTTCAAACACTATCTTATTCCAACAAAAGTATATCAATTATTATTTCCAATACTTTCTACTTGAAACATGCCCAACACTGACAGTCAAACGATGTTTCATTCATATTCTCTGTGCGTATATAAGAATTTTTCAAATAAACTCAACCTGTAACAATATTTCAAACTCGATAAAGCAGATTCTCCGTAATCACACAACATTAAAACGTCATCAAACGTTCACTATTAATTTCCATGCACGATTCATCTCCGAGTTTTAATATCTCAAATAATTGAATTTTATAACCTATTACACTGAAGTTTCACTAAAAGTAAATCAGTCCAAGATGCACCAATAAATCGCCGAAATACGGTTCAATTTCTCGCGAGTCACCATTTTGAGAATCTTCGTATTAATTCTCGTCTTTTTTACACAACGTCACGAGCGAAAAATCGAAATAACGGAATGAGATATCGTGCAGACAAGAAAGAATAAAGAAGACTGTTTCAATTCCAGAGGAGTTTATTGTTCTTTTTTCCCTCTTTGATCGATCTTTCTTAGTCACGGATCGAATAGACTCCTTCGCGAAGATCGTGGAAGGATTATCGTTAATAAGATACGTTCCTTTGTGCAGCAGTCTTTATTACGGAGACGTGTTGTCCAAGTAGTTTGTCTTTGGCACGGCAATTATCCGCTTCTCCTTCATTGAAATCATCGATGTTAATTATAAGAATTTCACTTCGTTTTTCTTTTCGTTGAATTTCCAAGTCGTTCAATTATATTTCACGCAATGTTTCAAGCGACAGCATTCTGTGTGCAGAAGTAGAACGATTTTATTTCATTTTCGTTTCGTTGAATTCATGTGTCAATACTGTTTAATTAAATGGCATACGATTTTTGAAACGTGATAGGATTTTATACACGGATAAAGGAATTTATTTCTTTAGTTATATATTAGTCGATCAAATTTCACACGTAATAATTTTTCAAGTAATAACATTTCACATAGAAATGAATAATTTTATTTCGTTCTCGCGTAGGTTTTATATATCAGTATTATTCAGTTAAACTTCACACGAGCTTTTAAGTGATAATATTCTATGTAAAAAAACAAGTAAAAAGTATTACTTTGTTCTCTTTTCGTTGAATTCATTTACCAATGTTATTTAATCAATTTATTCATGATCATTCGACAATACTCTGCACAAAGATAAAAGAATTTTGCTTTATTCGATTTATATACCAATGTTGTTTAATTAAACTTTACGAGAGAATTGAAGTGAGTATCGTATACAGGAATTTAAAAAAAACATTACTTCGTTTTCATTTCGTTGAATTCACTTAGCAGTATTGTAACATTTAAACAAATTTCATACGATCTTCCAAGTAATGGTACTCTGTGCAGAAATGAAAGACGTTACTTCTTCTGTCAAATCTAATTTATACACCAATGTTATTTAATTAAACCTCACACGAACTTCTAAGCGATCTTCTAATACGGTGTTCTGTACAGAAATAACACGACACTTCTACCCAGAGGGAGTTCTATTCTTCTTTCCGCATATAGTCAACGTATGTCGACTATTTTCTCGGTTATCGTTTCGCGCAGAGTTAAGTAAGCGGAATGGCTGCGTTCTCGATACGCTCTCAAAGACCAACGACATCTGCGTCACTGGCCAAGCGACGTTTGATTTCGTTTCACAACCGATTACCAGCAATGTTTCACTCTTCCTGCGAACAATGTTCAAAATCAATCGCTAGAACGAAAGAAGTGGACCAGGCAAACACAGGGGAACATTTATAGTTGAGTTGATACTCGTAACGCGACTCTGGACCAAAGTTGCTTGCCCCTCTTTGGTACCACGATCACGAGGGAAAGTAGCAAAAATCGTTCCTCAACGATTATAATACCATCGAAAACATTCTTTCCATTAATATCGATCTTCTCCGTTCTCTTCTCGCACCGGGCGAAAGAAGAGAAAAAGAGCAAGAGACCCATTGTTTTCAATCGTGATCTTTGTTCCCTTCTCGCACCATTGATGGTAGGTTAAAAAATGATCCTAGGCTCATTGGTCACCAGGTGAAAGAAAAGAGAAAAAGCAAAAGGCCGTTCTTAGCCCTTGAGAGGTCGTTTCCATTTTGTTCACAATCTTTTGTTATCTTCGTTCTCTCGACGCAT
Source organism: Frieseomelitta varia (assembly GCF_011392965.1). Taxonomy (NCBI): domain Eukaryota; kingdom Metazoa; phylum Arthropoda; class Insecta; order Hymenoptera; family Apidae; genus Frieseomelitta; species Frieseomelitta varia. The sequence continues at coordinate 33,563 of NW_025110629.1, read as the reverse complement.
ATCGTATCTCTTACACCTGCGTCAACAACGTCAACTGCGTTCCATTCTTCATCGCGTCTTTCTCCCTCTGCACCTGATCTTTCGAATCGTTGCCAATGGTAATGTTCGATCGTGACGTCATGGTCACGGTGGTCGTGGAAGTTTTGCTGATCAGCAGCCCTCTCTCCGCGTCCTCGTCTTCCAGTTCCAACCTCGACTGGCCGGACACGGCCAATCGATTCGACTGTAGCCTCTCGGCGTTCGCCTTGTTTCTTCGCGGGAACACGCTGTTCTCGATGTGCAGCGTGGCGTTCACGTCCTTTCCAGCGGCGCAGGTGCACGCCTTCAGGAAGCTCTTCTTGAAGTTGTCGCTGAGAAACGCGTAGAGAATCGGGTTCATCGCACTGTTGCTGTAACTGAGGAAACCGGCGAGCAGGAAGCTGGTGATGGTGATCTTGCTCTGGCATTGCTTCGGCGGTGTGTAGATCAACGCGACCTGCATCAGCCAGTAGGGCAGCCAGCACAATACGTACACGGTTATCACGGTCAACACCAGTTTTGTCACCTTGCGGTGAGATCGTTTCTTTTCCTTCGATTTGTTCTTCGGGCCGACGGTCTGCAGTTTCCTTATCACCAGGAAGTAGAAGATCAGTATGAGGGTGAGCGGTATGGCAAAGCCCAGGATGAACGTGTACAGGGTGAAGGTGGTGTGACCCCCGCGATCGTTCGGCCAGTAGATGTTGCAGTTGATCCCCTTCTCGGACTCCATCGCGTTCGCGTACAGAATGATCGGGATCATGAAGAGGGCACTGGCGGCCCATGCGGTCAGAGAGACCACCTTCGAGATCAACGGCGTGCGGATCTTCGGCGAGGAGATCGGGTGACAGACGGCGATGTAACGATCGGCGCTCATTATGAAAAGGAAGATGCTGCTGGTGAACTGGTTGATGCTGGTCGTCGTCATGTACGCTTTGCACATGATCTTGCCGAATATCCAGCTACGCAGGCTCATCGTTGTCACCAAGAAGGGTATACCTATTAGGAAACACTCGTCGGCTATAGCCAGGTTCACGATGTACATGTTAGTCACCGTTTGCATCTTCGAGAATCGCAGAACCACGTAGATCACCAGCGTGTTCCCGAGGAGACCGACGATGCAGACGATGGAATAGAGGATCTGATTGACCAGCGAGATGATCGGCAGATCGGCCTCGCAATTCTGGATCATCGAGTCCCCCTTGCGATCGTAGTCGATCGCGCTCGTGGTTGTCTCGTAGTTTATTATCGTCGTGTTCATTTTGCCTTGGATTCCTTTAGTTCAACGAGCAATCTCTGTCCTTTCTTCCTTTCTTCTCGCTCGTAGATCTCTTCTTTCTCCTTTAAGAATCTCCTTTGCGGAGATTTTTCACGCGACAAATGGATGATTGGTTCGAGAGATTCAACCGCGATCACTCGTCACGAAGCGAGATTATCCGGACAGCTTGTCTTTCTCTCTCTCTCTCTCTCTCTCTCTCTCTCTCTCTCTCTTCCTTTCGCTTTTTTGTTTCAAACACAAACTGTCGGATGCCTTTTGGGAGTTAAATGCGTGTTCTTCGTATTCTATCGAGGATTGGAGGATAGAAGGAGGACAGTTTCGTCGACGGCGACGATACGAGGAACGAGGCCAACGTCATTCCGTCAGTCGAGGAACGATCGCGCTTCCGGGCACGCGATAACCCGGAAACCACCGCCAAACGTTCGCTTTTGCCTGTTTCCTTCCAGAGGGAATCTGAAACAAAAGAGAAGACAAGTTTTTAAGATTTCGTTGATTTCACGTTCTAAAGGTAAATTGACAATTTTCCCTTGAATGGGTGGATCTGGGATTTTTTATATGGCTCAAGGGACATATGAGCCTGTTGAAATAATGTAATTTTATCAACACAATAATAAAGGAGAAAAATATTTAGTTAATCTAGACTATTAAGGCCCAGAGGAGAATTTATCGTAATGTTAAGAATATTTAAATTTCTTTCAGTTGTAAACCATGGCTAGAAGAAATAACGACGTTATAAAAAGATATCCTGGAATTCTGTTTCCAATAATTACAATATTAAAAAGTATATTCGACAGTGGACACGGTGATTGAAAAAATATTGCAAATGAAACGTTGCGTTCGTGCAACGTCCAATAAGTTAATCTTCTATGGACTCTTTTTATATACAAACTCGTGCAATATGCAGATACATTCCTAGTGCAGCACTCTTTTCTAACTACGATATTTAACGGACAGAACATATTTCTGTTTAACTTCAATCTTTTTACATTTACTGACAAAAAATCTGAAATTGCGTAAGATTTTGCAATCTCTCCGCGATACGCTTTGAACAAGATACGCAGCATGTTTTCTTTAAATCGAAAGTTGAGATATTCCGTCCAACGATTCGATTGCAGTGATGTTGTAACAAATAGATAAATTGTAAACAAATAGATAAATAAAATGTTACAGGATGTTTTTTTTTATTACAATATTATTTTCTGTCACACGAAATAAATCAAGACACGATACTTCACTCCACAAAGCGTCATACGAACGATATTGTATTGCGAGATATCTCGTCTAAAGCGTCGCATGAATAACATTGAATTGTAAAATATTTTATTAAAAGTGTCATGTGAATGGCATTGTGTTGTAGGGTATCTCGTACAAAGCGAATCATAAACGACATTTCGTGACGAGATATTTCTTTTATACGCGTGAAGGGCTTAATCCTTTGTTGTCCAGAATATAAAAATCAGAAAATATAACTTCAATTTTCCTGTTACATATCCTCAATATTAATAATAGTAATATTTGAAACATTTGCATACTTATATTGTCGTATATTTTCTTACGAAGCATTTTTGATAGAATTCAATTTCACGGATTCTTCGAAATCTGAAAGGTTCTACCTTGTATTAGAATGCAATGAAACTACGCCAAAAGAAATCGTAGATCAATTTCCGGGAGGTCATTGTAAAGGGGAGATCTTCATCCACAAAATCATAATAAAACGAATATGAGAGTCGCTTGGTAAAATTTTGAAAGACATTAAAGCAGAGATGTTGAAGCAGAGACTCCGCTCTTTAAAATATTAAAATTTTAAAATCATTTAAAGCAGAATGTTCTACAATCTTTTTACGCAAAATTATAAGAGTATAAAAATCAATATTTTTACAATACAACGTTTCGACTGTGATTTTATATCTTTGCATCTTATTTGTATTTTATAATTTTCTATAAATACAATAAAAATCCGCACGTATTTCTGTGTACGTACATACATCTACATATCTGTGATATATCTATATATACAGACATGAGTTAATATGTATGTTTCTACATATAATCTCTCGCATTGTTTGTCAAATCCATATTTAAATTAAACTCCACTAGTTAGCTTCAAATTGCTCACATTATTCCCCAGTAAGCACGCGAATATCCTTCGAATTCGAATATCCTTCGTAATTAATTAATTAATCATACGTCTGCATGGTAATATGCAGACGCTCGTGCACCGCATTGTAAACAGGTTTTGTTAACGGGTTTTGTTATTCCGTGTAACGATCTCTCTACAATCAAAATTTCGAAAGCTTTTCGCATCGTGTCTGCTACACAATTAGCAAAGGGATATCAAATTGAATAAATACACGCATATATGTAAATTGAGACACCGAAAACAGCACAGTACACTGATTAATTCTTTGCCAATTAAATAGAAACAGACAGCAATATCGTGTTTTACCTAAGATTGCCAAGCAATGTAATTGTTGATTCAATTGCTGAAATATATTATTACTGGACGTACTTAGACACTTTGAAGCATTTGAACCTAGAATATATATTTATATATTCCTGATATATATCGTCGAAAATCGAGAATCTCATTGACAAGTTCGAACTAAGAACAGAAGGTTGGAGACGTCAGGTAGATCCATGTTGACTCGTGACTTGAGAATTCAACCGCAAGCTTTCCGCCGCGTTCGCAAGCTGAACAATTGGCTCTAGAAACTCGGGAACTCGACAATAAACTACACCAGGTGTTGCCTGTGGTTCCCGCCGATTATTTACGGGCAAAGAACAATTCCCTACGGAGCGAAAAGGGACACGAGTCCCTTTGGAGAACGTGTTCTGTTTTCTCGAACAGTGGCATTTTCGCACTTTCCTTTGGCCAATTCTTCTGCTGGTCCTCGAAACTTCGGTGCTTCGAAAATGGTCACGAGCCTAGAGAGTAATCAACCATGAAAGGTTTTTGCTCGAGAAATAAAGAAACTGACGAGAGTTGCTTTCGAAAAACTGAGAAGTCACAGGATAACTTGCAAATGGCGTAAAGAAAAACTTTGATTCAGACTTCGCCTTTTTTTTCGAGGAAAAGAAATTTAATTTGTAGATTTACCACCGATTGTAGAAAATGTACATTTGACAAATTTCTGATATTTAAAATAGAAAAAGAAGGGTTTTGAATATTTTCTGGACCACGTTTTCAATTCATTTATGCATTCTTTTAAGTAAATATAAGAAACATTGTTAATATTCTATAAATAGTTTAGTTTAAATTAATCGATAAGAATAAATTGATTAAGATCCATAAACTATTCTCTAAAATTTTTAAATATTAGAAATATTTAAAGAAACTCGACACATAAATTTAGTATTATAAACCGCTTTTTGAATTTAGAAACGCGTTTAAAAGGTATAATAAAGTGAAGCAGATCCTCTCCAAGAGCCGAATCTTGTGACATATAAATTAAAAATTACAAAGTGCTCCGCTTTATTCGAAAACGCGTTTAAAGTGAGATAGATTTTTCTAAAAATATTTCTCGCTTTTTAGGAGGGAGACAAGATTTCGTTACGTGTAAATTGGAAATTTATCTCACTCGAAAACGTCGCGCATTTAACCATTAAACGACAATAGAAGTTTTAATCAATCGCATAAATTAAACTGACAATGAGTATTCTCAGAAGCTTCTTCGCGGATGAATTCATTTCTGTAATTAGGAAATTGCCCGCTCTCTACTCGAGGAGAACAAAACAGAATAGTGTAAGATTCCTTTGTAAAATTCATAAAGGAGACGTTCCATTAAGTTGACTTCTATTAAAACGTCTACTTTTTTTTTTCTGCGCCGTCCTACTGAGAGAAGTTGATTCCATGAAAGCGACACGTTCTGCGCGCAGCACGGTCCGCTACTTTGCATAAGCTCGCATCTGCAACCGTAACGAACGGAAACAATGAGAGCCTCGATTCATATTCGCCGCCATAAATACGCTGCAGCGTCTCTGCATCACATCTCCACGCCCTTTTTCGCGAATTTTATCAACCACTTCTCCGCTGAACAACGACGAGTCGTCATTCGAACGCGTTTGCTCGAGAACCAATTCAAAGCTGCTCTCTTTTCTTCTTTTCCTCCTTTTAAGATCTTTCTTCTTTCTTTCGTTTTCGTCTTATTTAAACGTATGCAAGATCGTGGATGTAATTCGTAAATTTGTGCCTTGTTGGTTAAGATCCAAAGTAGAAACTGAAGTTTATTAGAACGTAAGCATCAAGAAATGTATCAAATTCCAAGCTGTTGCAAGTTGTTCAGAGTTATTAGACTGGAAATATCGTGATTTGGAAAGCGATTGAAGTTAAGAACACTTCGACTTCTACAGAAATACATTATAATTTGATAACGATCTCGAATAAGTTGCATGTTGCATTTGATCGAAACACTATTACTATGTTACATATTCGTCGAAATTGAGTTAACGTTTATGCATGATTCTACAGTTTGTGAAGTTTTAGTGCACGTAGGTTGCAAATATGTCAGATATCGATGTAAAATAGAAGAGGTTTAACTGCGGTGTTTTGGAATGCAGTAAATTCAAATTCGATACAAATAATTACTATAATACGCAGCATAATAAACAATATGTAACAAATATGAATATGAATACAAATATGAACGCAATGATATACATATAACAAATAAACATACAATATTCATAATAAAAGTTACATATAAATATAATATAAAATGAAAATAATGTATATAGTAATAACTACAGGATATTGTCGTTCAATTTGCTTGAAAATATTTTACGATCGCCAATATTCCAAATCAAAAACACAAACTCCTTGTTCCGTTTATTTTCGTCGAGTAAATTAAACGGATCTCGTTTGAAATCCGCGATGGTTCCTCGAAAGATCGTCATTATCGGTTGCAGCGCGAGTATTATTATTAGAAAAGCTTGCGTTATTCATAAAAGAGAAATGAACTTCGTTCCCGTTTGACTCGCTTCGCGTGTACGCCAGTTTCATTAAGCGCGAATCATTATCGGTATCCAATGGAAAAGGTTATCCGTGCTTTTATCGCGGCCACTGCACTGAAACATTGTTCGCCAGCCGCTTTTTCGACCAAAAGTCCATTGGAACTCGCTAACCGAACGACGAGATAATCGCCAAGATTTATAGAACACACTTTGAACCAATCGACACTGACTTGCTTCTTATTAAAGCTTCTATCTGTCAATCTTTGGTTTATTCGTATGATAAATATTGCGTTGGTTGAATATCACGAGTCACGCTATATTGCATGATTCTTTAGAACAACAAAATACAATGTTCGTGCTGATTTATTAAGACACACCTGATTATTATTAAGATAAACCTAACGAATTTTATTTAGTATATTAGCGAACTATACTGCTTACTAACTATTAAGGGAACAGATTCCTTCTATTTGAACAGAGTGTTACTGTCAGACTATCGGAGAGTGCTCAGGAAACGATCTATATCGATTGGAGGTCAAACGATTTCTTCCCGGTAAGCAAACTATATCTTACCGATGTCAGACCAGTACTCTCTCATCTTCAATCAAATCAATTGCACTATTTTGAAGTACAATTGAAACATTAAGACAGATGTCATCAACTCTCCTGAACAAAAATCTAAGAAATTTAAATATTATAAATACTTTTCTACCAATTGCACGTTTGTATACTGTAAATACATTCCTCTTTTTTCGACAATTTCATAATAATTGACAGCGAGAATCCACCGATAGAAAAAGGAAAATATTTCGTCGAAATGTTTTAGATCTTCTTACGAGCGCGAATGCGGTCAGTTATTAGATGATCAAAGATACGAGCGTTAAAGCAAAGTTGAATCGGCACGTTCAGTTTGGCAGATTGATTATCGCAGATTTATAAACATTTATTAGCGCCTCGTGCGAACGAAAGCAGAGGAAATGGTGATATAACGGAACACTTAGGTAACGAATGCCATGAGAAAATTCGCTCCGCAGGCTAATGAGCCTCGATCGATCGCCATTATCGAGCCATCCTTCCCTTAGCCCGGCAATTACCCGCGAAACGATCGTCTTAACGTTTCAGCAATTTGCTTTCCCGCCCCTCTTTACACTCGCCAATTTATTTCCGCATTGTACACCAGCTTGAGCAAACGAAGATTAAGCGCGGAAATGAATGCTTTAGCGAACGAATGATTTTGATCAAACGTTCTTAGCTATCGTTATTTCAAGAAACTTCTTACACGGATTTTTATCCTGATTTTTCTGAATGAAATCTAGACTCTAAATGCGAAAATATTTAAATACTCACGGTAGAAGAAACTTTTATGTAACTATCATAAAATTTAAAAATTAAAAGTTAAATTGAAATTTAAAAATGATGCAAGATATTTATTCTAAATATATATTCATTAAATATTAATATAATAGTTTAATACAATAGTTTAAATACTCTTGTAATATATATTTGTCAGGTTTGACAAAAATATTATAGAAATATTAAAATATTTTATCTACATATAATACAATATATTATTACATAATAAACATATTAATAAAAAGTTCTTATCGACGTTGGAATATTTTCATGAATATCTGTATGCGTCGTCGATTTGGAAAAAAGTGGTAAAATTAAAGTGTTCCCAATTTTTAGATATCTATAGAAATTGTAAAATGAAATATTTTATTGAGACAAGGAATATTATAGTCACATTGGTCTCTGAAACTGTAGTACAATCAACTCATAGAGGGCGATTCTACGTACAAAACGAAAAGAATGAAATTCTTTTTCATTTGAAATTTCGTTATCGAGAAACTCGCGTTTGTAAATTTGTCAAATATATTTAAATCTAGCAAATTTTTTGACTGGACAAGAGAAAATAATTGAGATGAGATTTCCTGTGGGCAAAAATAAAATTTGTTGAAACTTGAAATTGAAAACTGATGAAACACACGTGTGCTAAATTGGTTCAAATTTTATTTCTCAAAAATTTTATTCTACGCTTTTCACTTATTTCTGTACGTAGAATATTCTTATCTAAATTCAACTTTCTTTGAAACAAAGTTTTAAACAAGAAAATACTGTTCTTCCTTTTTCAATTCTTCCTTTTTCAATTATTTTTACACGGTCGATTGTATATACCACAATTTCAGGAGAAGTAAAAAATAAATAAAAAATAAAGTCTGTAAAATAATGTGCAAAAATTACTTTATCTTTCTCCTTTAAGTGAGCAATAAATAAATAATACTTTATCAAAACATTACAAAACTCCGAGAGCTATTACTTACTCTACGTTTAATAGCGAAGTAATTAAATATTCTTAGAAGTCAGTCTCTTAGTTGTCTACTACACGAAGCCATTAATCAGAGAGTGAAATTTCCAGCGCTTGTTTCGTCCATAATACGAAGGAGCAGTTCATATTAGTATCGACGGAATATTGTTACCACATTTTCCCGCAATATCCTGAACAACCATTAAACTAACTTTCTGGATAAACTATCAATGCGTCTACTTGGCAAAAATCCAGCTCTCCAGAGCAACACGTGAAATTTCCGTATTAAAGCTCGAATTTTAAGCAAACTACTCTTTAAGCGATACTTCTCTCGGTTATTACGATTCTCCGTGTAATTCTCCTTTCACGCTGGAGAATATTTTCTCGATAAGAACATGGTGAAACGTTTCGTTACGTACACATCGTTACGTATGTATTATTACACGGCTCGTTTTTCTCTTCGAGTAATATCGTACGGCAGATGAATAGCATACGTCCAAGAAGAAGGTAATATTCCACTTTGTATTCTTTTTTATCCGGTTCTTTATCAATCTCCTTTATTTTTTTCGCTAAAAGAAAAGAGCTACAACTCTATCCAGTATACACAATTAACCGACGCGTACGTGTTGCGGAGAAGAGAAATATTGCGGTAACAACTTTACTCGATGTGGTTACTGAACACTTTTAACGTGCAGCTGGCAATAGATACGTATCAACATTCTGAGGAATAAGCTCGTTCTCGTATTAACGATTGAGGAAATTCTGTTGTTCTTTTATGTTTTTTTCAAGAAGAAAGACTGATGCAAAAATATAGAAGATCTAATCGCTGTACTATTTTATATAGATATACAGATGAATTGACAGCCCCATGGTCTTTTCTTTTTTGAAAAGGAAAGAGTAAAAGATGTAAAATATTAATCAATCTGAGTCATATTCAAATATGAACAGCTATTTTTTTTCTGCATTATTCTTTACTATCTTAAGACAAAGAGACAAAAGAACTAATATTTTGTACAATTTATTTTATAAATTATAATGTAACATATGCAAAATATTTTGCAATTACCATCTTATAATTCTTAGTTAATCATCATAAATACGATGTTTTATAAACATGAAATATAACCTGTTAATCTGACGCGTGCATCTAGCTGCAAAAAACAAACGGGAAAGAAACCAATTAAGCGCAGTTTTTCTAATAAACTTTCATTATTTAGACTTACGATAAAACAAATGCATAGCAACACGCTAGTCTACCAGTCAAGGTCAGATCTTACATTGATAAATTCGTCGCCGTACGTCTGACTTATAAACGGCTTATATCACTGATACGCGTCTGTGGTCATCGTTGCGTAAAATCGGAAGCCGTGCAGATTATAAGTTTCAAATATTTATTACTCTATCTGCGGAAATGGAGCTTTAGGTTGGCTTTTAGCTTGCAAGATCAAATAAATGCTCGATTCAAGATTTTCACGAAAAGGTGCAGCTTCACTTTTGAACTTCTCAGGTTGTAGGTTTATTTAAAGACGTTCGCAGAAACGCAAATATTTTCGGTTTGATCTTAAGCTTCTAAGGCGAAATATTAAGATCGTGGATTAACTCTGAGCTTTTAAGGCTAAATAAATACTCGCGCCGAGTTTCTTATGAAAATACAGCTTTAGCTCGAAGATCCCCAGGCTACGAGTTCATTTAATGCCTCGACGATTTTGAAAATTTTGTTAGATACTGGACTAGTTAGAAATTTTGTTAGATATTCTCACGATTTTTCGATATTTTTAATGGTATAGGAAGTACTTTCAATGAAACAAAAATATGAAAGCAAACGCAAATTATTCTATTTTGAATGAAAGAAGAAATTTTTGCTAGAAAAATTTGCTAGATCCAAAATGAAATCGAAAAAGTTTGAGGATATTAATTGAGACTTAATATCAATAAAAATTTAATAGATTCCCAATCTAATAGAATTCAAGAATTACATAAAGCAAAAGATTTCAACACTAGAAATTAAACATATAGAAAGTATTTTTTGTACTTCTTAACTCTTCTTATAATAAATGATAGTGGTCACAAAACTTAAAATTTGGTTTGACCTTAAAACTTGCGTGGCTAAACATATTAATACTCTATATTAAGCTTGAGCAAGGCTAAATAACTACTTGATCCAAGTTCTTCACGAAAACGCAGCTTCGATTCTAGCTTTCCAGATTACAAGTTTATTCAAAATTGAAATTTTAAACTGTCCTGGATATTTTAGTTTGACCTGAAGCTTTCGGGATGAACCATGAAGCAAGTTTTAAATTGATCTTAAGCTGTCGAGGCTAAATAAATACTTAATTCGAGTTTCCCACAGAGAACGAAGCTTTCGATTGACTCTAAGGCTACACATATTATTTAATCTGTCTAGAAAAAACGGAGATCTGATCTCACGCTTCAATATTTAATTCTTAGATTAATCTTGCCTCCAAGGTTACGTTTCTTTTACTTCGTCATAAATTTTACAGTCGCGATGTTGAAATTCGACTCGTGAACAAACGGCGAAAGAGCATCACAAAAGCTTTATTTATAGAAAATTCCTCCAGTGTTCCGCTCTCCTAATGAAATTTTACAGCAAAGCTCCGAGCTTTCATAATGATTTTTGGAAATCGTACGAGAGACTTTATAAAGGCTTCGTTTATAGAAAATTCCGATTAACGCGTCTCTCTAGTCTTCAACTCTCTCATAATGAAATTCTACAGCAAGACTCTTAGTTTTCACGCTTTTAATAATTGTACGCAATACTTCACAAAATATTCGGTTATGGAAAATTCTCATCATTGCGTTCTTTCAGTCTTTCGCGATGAAACTTTGCAGAAAGATCGCAACGATTTTTGACAATCACGTGTAAGATCGCGCAGAAGCTTATCCGTGGAAAATTTCGATTAATTTTAGTAATTTGTATATAATAATTGCAATTTTATCGGAATCCACTGATTCTTTCCTCCAGTAGTTTCTTGTTCGTTTCAGCATGCGAAAATTCGCAGCTTCCGAATTCACAGATAAGTGAAGTTCATTTAATAGGATATTTACTGAAACTTGTTAAACAAATTTGTCAATTAAATAGATTTCACATAAACGAAATTCTACGAAGGAATGAATGAATTCTTCTCATTTGAACAGTTGTGTGCTGTTCAGCTTCTTGTGAGCTGGATTAGGATCGGCTTAACGGGAAAGACCACTCATTTGTCGTGGAAAATGACTGAGACAAATTTGTCTGGTTATACGTACTTGATTGATGAAATCGAATTATATTCTAATTTTGGTAATTTAAAATTTAATAATTCAACAAATAGTTATCTACATTATATTATAATCATCTATAACATAGATGATTATTGGAAGAATCCTAATTATCGTTACTATTATTATTACACTATTCATTTTATCAATTTCCGCATTGATACGTTATCGAAATTATTGTCTGTAATTAGCAATTTAGAGATATTAAGCTCATAATCAATTAAGCTCACGGTCAATTATCCATCGATATTTACCAATACTGTTTAGTGCAGATTATTGAAGCACAGATACAATCTCGAATATAAAAAGAAAACCAACGAAACTTCGTGTTTCGCGAGTTCAGGGAGATACGACAGTAGAAATATACTTGTTAAACAAACATCGTACGTTTCGCTACACAGGCCGTTTATTTCAATAATACTGTTGTAGAACAAAGTCTATCGTGCAGAGTATTCGGAGTTATATACGGTAATTCCCGTGTATATCAATGGCTGGAGTATCGTAAAATTCAGCGAGTTTCGCGTGCGATTTTGTAATAAGCGAGAAAAAAGAGTGAATGGACGATAAACTGCTAACTGTTTGCCGCCTCATCGTTTCATTTAGAAATCGTATTACTGTTATTAATAATTCTCTTTCACGTGAATCATTGTCCATGAAGGACAATTTTTCTGAATTTTCTTATTTATTTATTATTATTATTATTGTTAGTAGTAATTTCAATCTAATAATATTCTATCAATTATAATTGATTGTGTCATATAATTATTATATCAATTAATTTAAATCACTTAGAATTAATCAATTTGATCGCTCTGGTAATCCTGTTTAAAAAAAATCGAACAACGCAACAACAGTTAACTTGCTATCTTCATTTCTGCAAGTAAATTATTAGTTTGAATTCTGTCATTTAATCTCGAAATTACCAGAGAAATCACGTCCTTTCACAGTACAAAGTATATAACATCAGTTATTCCTCTCACAATATCTCAATTCGATGATCATTTCTACGCCAATTTTCATTAACAATTAAATACATTTGCTATTGAACATCTAATTACTCATTCAATACAGACAATGATTCAGCTCATAAATTATTAAATGTATTGCATATTCCTAATCAAAAACCTCATTCAAATTATACGATGGATTGACGAAAAAGAATATTGGTGCAGCCATTAAAAGCGATTTTGGATTTTAGTGTAAATGGATTTCACGTTAAATAATTAATAATTATCGATACGCATACCTCATGAATTATTAAATTCATATTAAATCGCAAACAAATCGTATGAAAGTATCGATTGACAAAATTTCTATGATATATATGTTTTTCCAGTCTAATTAATAACCCTTGGCAATCCGTTCGCATCTCTGCACGTAATATGTTCCACAATTCCATTATTCCTTTGCTGCGAGGACATACGCAATTTCAGAAGAATTTCAAAATGTAAAATTCAGCGTTAATGTACAATGAAACCGAGTTTCAGGTTTCGAAACCAAATTTGAATTATGTATTTCGCTATATTTAAATCGTTTTTTATTGTCAAATAAATATTGCGGATTTTTGTGCGTTTATGAGAAATTTTAAAATGCAAAATTGTATAAAATGTATAAAATATCCGGAATATACATATAGTGCATCCTGTAACATTTATTGTGTAAAATATTTTTTTAATTACATTCTGAAAGATATGAATTTACATAAAAATCATGCCATTGATATTGAGGTATACAAGAAATGCATTCGACGAAAACATTTTGCACGATTTAAAATTTAATTGCTATCATTAAGTCAGGACATTGGATTATTGGTATAGAATTAAATTTTTAATTTACTTTAATTTTACTGTCAATTTCCATTATCGAGAATATAAAATCCAAAGTAAAATGAGAAAATCTAATGTAGCAATAATAATCTAAAATGTATTGCTACAGTTATCTGCATTGCTACGTCATTTAACACATTCGACACGGGCTTCAATTAACTTTTCAACCTCACAGTCTGGACAAAAAATTTTTTCTTTTTTACGCAATTCTAAATCATTTAATTTATATTATCGAATTTTGCTTTTGGTATTTTAAAGGGAGGATTGCAAGAATTCAAATAATATTTCCTTCGTTATCAATTTTTTCTACCTATCCACAATTTAACGAAATTCAAAGAAATTGAAGCATTTGTAGGATTAGCTTTCAATGGGTTAATATCAGCGGTAATACGAACGGATTTGTACATTGGTAGGATCTGTTATTGGTTCGGATATACTCAGAATAAAGCAGCTTTGCCAAAGAAATAAGACTGATTAAGTTCCTAAGCTCTTGTGATCTTTCCCACGCAAACTTTTCCTTTACAAAGGCTTTGCTGCAAAAGTGTATCGGAGATGATAGTTGATAATACCACAAAGTATTCGGAGTGCGAATCGTTTTAGAAATTTTTGCACCTAACTGTGGCCGGATTTCGCGTGAAGCATATATTTAATCGTGCAAACTGAGATCCCCGCGATAACGCAACGGGAAATTCAAAAAGAGCTCGTCAGAGCATAATCTCAAAGCGAAAGCACTCGCGCGTAATCCGGGAAATGTCAAGTGTCAAATGTCAAAGGGTTTGAAAAATATAAATTCACATCATAACATTTTTTAGAACGTTCGAGGGATTCTCTTTCTGTCGGAATCAAGATAACTGTGTCTTCTGAAAATTCTGTGCGATTTAATTTATTCCCGCGTTTCATTTCAATCGAATTACATGGATGAAGACAAGTCTGCTTCTTAGTGAAAATACTCGTCGATGTTTTATAATATATTTCTATAAATTGCCGATTGATCGGCGCAAGAATATTCTTACGTGTTTTATTAAAAAAAAATTTCTGCGCAACCTGGGACTTTTTCTAATTTCTACCTCGAAGAGTTAACTAGAACAATCATCAATACTAAAACAATATTTCCTCATCATAACAAAAATATTTAAAATTACACACAAGTTAGCTGGAACATCCTGTATAAATTCACATCTGACCTTATCCAGTTCTCGCACCAAGGTCTTCGATTGTTTCAATTAGAAATTACTACTGAAAATTGTAAATGCAACCTGGATCACAGAGTTTCACCCCTATTCATCGTGATTAATGCGCACTCTTAATTCTTCTCATTCTACTAATCCTATTAGCTCCTGTGATATACAGCCGTGACCCGAACAAAGACGTATTATTACACCACCATATAATAGCAAAGGCCCCGAGTGCTTAGTTGTTTCCGTCGGGGATCTACGTCGAAACAATGCCTGTATTTCCACATGTGAGTTGAACAGGTTTCGTGAGTAACGAGACGACGTGGCACGTCGTAAACACCGACCTTTCGCGTAGCCGTCCAAACCGGAAGTAATAACCTTTCCATCCGCAGCCGGACCAGGTATCGGTACAGCCTCGTAACCGATGCAAATGAGTCAATTACATGACCAGAAACGCGAATGCATAGTTACTGGAAGGATCAAATGAAAATGTACGTCAACATGGAGGATGCGTCTTGAATCGAAGTCATCGTTGTGTTCTAGATGTCTTTGTGTCTTTTTGTTTTATATCTCTCTTCGTGGCTCGATATATTGCGCGAAATCTACTTCTTCTTTTCGTTTTATTTAGAATAAGAACGTGAGGTTAAGTAATCTTAGGGTTACTGTTTATTCGAATTTCAGAAAGTGGTTAATTGACTAGTCATAGAGGTCTGCCTACATTTGACGAATTTCAAATATTTAAAGTGAATTTTTAATATCTTATGGGAATTTCAAGTAGCAGCCAGATAAAATGAACTCCCGTTGGTTAGATCTGTTAATTTGCATAAACGTGAGCCCCCATTATACGAATGAAAAATATTAGATAGCGAAGGGAAGTTAGTCCGCCGGCGTTATGCAAACTATACTCCAATTGTACAAGTCATTTTGTCCTTCCCCAAAAACAACCTCAGACAAATGGATTTCTATTGCATTAGAACAGCATACTAAAAATCCGCAGCTTTAGGAAAAAGTACTGGAACTCCCGTGACCCGACCTAATATAACGCGATGTTCCGCGTGGAAGCAAAAGTGGGAGAGGGTGTTGTGTACGTGAAATCGATAACTCGGCAAGATGGGTGAACGTGTTAAATCAGATTGCTACAAAAGGAACGGGACTGACACGGTGATCGTCGAGGTAAACAGTTCACGGCGAAATTTGCTTTTTCTTTCTCTTGTTTTCTTTTCCGTAATAATTTAGCCGGCAAATTAAATTTCACGACGGAGGTGACACGTATGGTAGAGAATATACTCGCAATTCGCGTCGCTAGATTGACGTTGTAAATTGACTACATTCTAAACGGGGAAAATAAAACAGCCTGGACGTTTGCGTTGGTCAATGGAGCAACGTCAGTCATTCGATAAAAACATAAAACAACCGATGACGCGTGTAATCAACGTTGAAACACCCGCGATTTTTAATTACGCGCTGAACACTGCTATGCCTAAATGGAATCATAATGATCGTTAATATGTAAACGTTTTAAGAGAGAATGGTAAGGAAATGTTTTTTAGCCAATATTGGATGAAAATATGGTATTTTCATCGAGTACCTAATATTTTCGTTGTCAGTGAGATGCAAAATAGAGACAGAGTTCAACGAATCTGAGAATCGTAAATCTCACCCATTGGCACAGATTTTCTCGACGAATTTGAGATTACAGTCTCACGCGTTTTTTATAGTGGCAACTCTCCAAAGTGAAGACGTTGTTTCGATTCTGACAGTTCGCCAAGAACGAGACAATCTAACCAATTCATTGATTCGACTGCTGTTTCTTAACTGCCTATATCGACGCTTACAGAAACTAAGAACTTGTTAAAATCCACAATAAAAGTAATAGGACTAATTCTAGTATTAAATTTTCTATTCTATTCACTGTTCTTTGATTGCATGAATTTTATAAACGATACCAGGAATCAGATTCAGATTTTTGCAAATCTCATTGAATTTAATTTTTTTAGGTTAAAAGATGAATATATTATATTATTAACAATATATTTTATATATTATATATACGAAAAATATATGTATAGTACTTCAATATACAATATTTCGATATTTGTCTATATGATATTAAAATATTATTTTAATTTAACGTTAATTAAATTAATCAACAATCTTCATATAATCACTTTTTATGACTACATGAAATTAACATAACCGTAAGATGTGTTTATTCATTATGTTTATTCATTACTTCTGCTAAATATTTGATGAAAATAAACTCTATTTTATTAAGCTTTCTATTGCGTCAGTTATAATTCATTATTTTTTATTCCTTACTTATACATTTTATTTGTTATTTATATATTCTGAATTTCGCTAGTCAGATTTACATACTTATCAATAATATTTGATTAATTAAACTTCTACATATCGAATCGATTTACCTTAATGAAGTCCTATTATGTATGCGAAACTCCAATTATATGTATCGTTTGTCCCTCGGTAGCTGAATGATGTTCTATTACAATTCTCATCGATTAATCTTGCGACAATCTTGATTAATCATCATTTCACGTTCTACGTGAAGCGCAGCTATGCTTAAAAATGACGGACATTGAGAAGGAACAAAATTCGAGAGGCGATGACCGGAAAACCATTTTCGTTCGAATATTCCTGGCTGGTACGACAAGGCCTTTCGTGAATCGCTCGGGCCAATCGGATTATTCCAGATAAACCCAGGCCACTCTGGAAATTATGTAAAAGTCGATCTCATTCGCAACGGAGAGTCAGATCTCTGAAATTTATTGAATTTCCAAAGTACTTCGAGTACTCTCTCGTACCTTTTCTCGTGTTTGATTCTTATTATTCGCCTTTGTACGTCCGGTTTCCATTTCTCTCTCTCTTCTTAAGCAGAATTATATACTATTATCTGCGAGAGTTCACAAATTACAAAAGAGGATTTGCCAAGTCCTTTAACTAACTCTTACGAAGGAATTTCGTTTCAAAGAATGAAAAGAAAGTGGTAGCGATTTTGAGAATGGTAATCTTTAATCGATTAGGATTGAGAAATGGCGAATGACACCGGAACATCCACGTCTGGTTTCTTCATAAGCCAAGCAGGTCAAAGAAGTTCCTCTTTTTCGCAAAATTACGGATTCATTCTTCTCAATAGAAAATAATCCACTCTTAATCTACTTGGTAAAACGGCCCGGAAGAGAAAACTCCTCGCAACCAAGAGCAATTTTATTATCTATATTAGATCTCAATTTTTTGAATGTCAGTAAACTTATTCGTAATCATGCTGTTATAGTGATTAAATCGTGAATTTCTATACAAAAGTAAAATTTTGCTTGAATAAGAACAAATAGTTTATATATAATAATAAATAAAAGTCCACTAATTTGTCCACAGAAGTCTTAGATTTTCGTAAAATAAAATATTGTGTTAAACGAATGTAACATGTAACAATGTTATTAATACATTTTAACTAACAAATGAATTAAAATCTATATATTCAAATGTTCAAAATTCTTCTTTTCCTTTTCTTTTACTTTGAATATTTGAGCATAGGGATATTCGTTGAATAGTCTTCATGTTAGTCTTTCGTTGAATAATTCAACGAGCAGTAAAAGTGAATTTGAAATTCAAGAAGGAGCGTAGGTAGGAAATCTTTGAAATATTGTCAATATTTTACGAGCGATCTAATCTCAACTTGACAAATTAATAAAATGTCCAGAACCATCTTCTTTTTCTGCTTGAGATACTTGAACTGTAAGTGACTGTAATATCTTTTGACTTACATTTTCGACGACGAATTTTCGTTCGAGAAGCAATACTTTGCTACTCCATCATCACCAAAGAAACGAAGTTACAACCTTATAACGCAGAAGTTTATGATATTCCTTAATTCATGGACGAAGGTGTATCTTTGACATGAAACGATCGATGGAAAATCCAGTTTTATTTAGAAAATCCCAAACAACGAATATCCAGTTTTATTTAAACACTGGCGAAAGTCGAACAAAATTCCTCTGATGTCTGTTGATTTAACTTTAATTAAATTGTTTCGAGCTCTTGATTATTCTTCTGTGATGATTCTATAAATATCAATCTGATCAAACATGAGACCGAGTAATTTACTTTTTATCTTCTCGATAGCAGATAGCAGATGCTTCAGATTAATAAACTTAAAACATTTTATTTGTTGAAATTTTATCTCTGAGGTGCAGTATATATATCTGATATTTGAAATATTTTTTCTCCGCGTTTTATCTAGGTCTACATAGTTTGTCCGCGTTTCATTGGAGGTTACGAAGTTTTTAAACCGCCCTTCGAATTTACAAGCAAGCTTCGTTTGTACTACTTTAGCTCGATTTAACAGATTAGTACTGGACCATTTCTCTGTGACACATGCATTTTTTCTGCTTAGAATTAGTGCATCCGCGATTTCGCGAATCGTAGTTACATGAAAATTAAGATTTACGAGACTGAAGCGGGGACAATTCAGAGTTTTGAAATTTGACTGTTGCAAATTTACTATGTATAAAAAGGATTCATACATATTTTTATTCTTCTAATAAAAAATTTTTCAACTTTTACATTTAAATTTCATGATATTTAATTTTCTGTCCGTAACAAAAGTGCATGAAAGTTGTAAAATATACAAAATATCAGAAGTGAAGTACTCGTTATAATATCCAGTAAATAAAATAAATCTCCATTTAAATTTCAGTTATTTAAATTAATTTTACTATGACAGTATCCTGATTCTTATCTATTTTTAAAATCAATTCAACGAGTTCGAATCAACTCAGTCAATTGTACTGAGACATCAATCATATAATGATCGTATATATAAATATCAGAACCTGTAAAGAATTTACAAACAAACTTCAAAATAGGAAGAATTAAAAAATACCGTCAATAAGCACTTTTGTTATTAATATAATAAAATAATATATAAAATATATGAAATTATAAATGAGAGAGTCAAATAGGGTTGAAAAGACTCTTCACTTCTTCGACTATATTTACAAAAATATCAAACATAAATTTAGATTCAATTCAGTTCAATTTAAACGTAAACATCCATAGTTCAGCGACAGTGAAAGCAGGAAAACCAGCAAATATGTATATATATAACTTCATTTCAAGGGGTATTGACTCGAATTAGTTCGACTCTCAATCACAGAAATACTTCACTTCTCTCTTTCATTTTGTACCACGAACTTTCGATTGAATTCCAAGAACGTCCAGCCAGATGTTCTCCCAGCTATTCGAATCATGCGATTCACTTAATTAACATTATCTCTTCTCTCGGAACTTGAAACAATATCTTCAGCGATATCGTTAAACCGCGATCATTATCATCATCGTTATCGTCGTCATCGATGCACGCATTCTTCCCGGACAATTCTTCGTAAATCCTTCCACCGCGTTTCCTATCATCTTCACGGCATTGTACGCGAGAATCGTGTCGCGTTCCCAGAAGTTGTTTCATTCCGGCCCCGTTTCAACGCAAATCGTCCCTCGACCGAGATTTCGTCGTTTCGCCGCGCGTTTACGGCAGCCTTAAAGCTGTCGCACATAAATTCCGGAAGGGAAGATTCTAGTCGCGCGACAGCCGACGCGCGCGTCGATGAGAAATTTCGGATCGATCGGTTCGGGCGTCGATATGCTCGATGTTTCCTGGTGATTCGGGACGAACGACGGTCAGGAACGATAAAATCGCGTGTCGATCTCGTTGTGCGATTAACCCATCGGCTATGAGTTCTAATTTCTGCGTGTCCACGATTACACGCGTTTGTATTTTGTACACTCTTTCGAAAATTCACAGTCGTTAACTTTTGTTAAATATAATCTAATTTTGTAAATTTACCATGTCCCTTCGCATCGCTCATACCTGTTGAACTTCCTTTTCTCGGCCACTGTGCATACAGATAATAAATCGCAAATTGTATTCAAATTATTATTGAAACAATCGCTAATACGTAGCAATTTGTTATCGCATTATAGTAACGAAATCACTTCTGTACTGGTCGTTGAAAAGAAAACTTCAACACGCCGTTAAAGTAAACGATAGAAATCAAACCAGATCATCATCAGCGAGCACTATTGCACGTAATCCCGTTCCAGAAGATTCTGTATCCGCGTAATGTGGTACGGATGCATGCGGTTATTGTGCAAAAAATGATGGACTGTTTGTGTACTAACATTATGTATTGTTATGTCTCCAATGTATTATTATGGTCCCCATAATTATATATTGATATGGTCCGTGTACGATTTGATACAATTATATGTATTTCTGTGTACGTCAGTTTCTGTGAGTTGTTATTCCTGAACAATATTTCTAACGCCGAAGCCTGGCCCCTTGGGTATAAAACAAACAAGAAATATATTATCTCCACGTTCCAGTTTCCTCTCCAAAACCCCTCGCTCTCGCAAAATTTATTCCACTCAACGATCTACAAGGAAGTTCCACTAACTAAGTAATTCTCGTTCAAACACCTAATCGTCGAACTCAGCTGCTACAGAACCGAAGCGAAATTAGGCTAGATGAGACGCAGACCAAAGATGCCTCAGAGGAGACGGTTGTTCACGTAACGGCAGTTCCATCAGAATCTGCTAGTTTCGAGAATTAATCTGTCCCACGGGATATTTTCAGCGAACTTTTAAGTCGAACTGGCTGCAGAAAAAAACATGATGTTTGAGTGTCGTTGCGTTGGTATCTGCGAAAGTCGATCTCCACGCGCGTCGAATTCTCGAAACAGATTGAAAAATCGTTGAAAGATCGTTTCAATAATGCACAGTTTAATAATCCAGTTCAACAATGAAATTGTGATACAACAAAATGATATTTAATTTGCATTGGTAATTTTAAGTTAACCGTGATTTATAACCTTCTGATATAATTTTATTATTATATATGTAGTCACTCACTATATGTATCACTAGTATTAAATTGCAATACATTGACCAAAATTATGATTTTAGAGTTACGTCCCCCCCCCTCTCCTGTTTAAACAAAGCATAAGCAACAAAACCAAAAAGAAAAATATCGTACGTATTTATCCTCCGTCTGAAATAACGAGCAAAATCGGTGATGAGTAAACATGCGCATTCTCGTCTCGTCACGTCTCGTCGTGATATCGCTTTGTTTAAACATCGAAATTGAAAATCGCGGACAAGCAGATAAACTGGTACGCTGAAAAACGGTTGCTCGCAAGGCGACGAATGATTATTCTTGAAAAAACAAAACAAAAAAAATATCTAGGATGAAACAGGAAACAACGATCGATACACTTGCCGATAGAGTATCGTAGGCGAAAAATTGGCTATGCGTCAACAAAAGATCCTCGCGATTGTTCAAGCCAACTCAGTATGGAATTGGCTGGTTCTGTGTTGCTGGCACCGATAACCTGAAAGCTACGTTCAATTGTTTCGTGACAGGCTACGCTTGTTCGCGCGCGTGACTTTATAGTTTCACCGATTGAGGCGCGATTTATACAGCGTTGAATAAGTATAATGGAACTTACTTTTATCTTTTATATACACTGCATTTGTACGAGCAAGAGATGCAATTGTAAAAATTTATCGGCCGAATCGGGCGAAATTTGGAGAGAAGATACTTTAAATACTGCTTCAAATAGCAGATGATCTACAATTAAATTGAAATTGACAAAAACAGCTAGAAGGGGTAATCAGCGTGCTCCTATTCATTGGAGCGGATCCTGTCCATTGACATCTTGGAACAAACATAAAATCGGATTATAGTCAGCCAGAGAGGATTGATGTTTGTAAAACAGATCATAGGGCTTATAGATTGGTCTTTGCTCCGGTTACCATGGATCTTCGACCAAGGTTGGCTAAATGTCACGTGCTGCTATTCGAAGAGCGACGGTTTATGACGCCACTGTGTAATAAAGGGATTCCCGGCTGGCATAATCGTCGTTTCGTTCGGTTAATTTGCGCGGCACAGTTCGCCCGAGATGAGCACAATGTTTTTGAATCGGATGAATCGAATTAATAATACAGAGAGGTCTCCATGGCAACACCTACGTCGGCTCCAAAATTGTCGCGAGCAGAAACGCGGATCGAGAAGTTCAAAGTAATAATGGCGGATATTCGTAAATCTTTCAGCGAAAACACGTCTAGAATTTGATGGAAGATCAAAGAACCGGGGAAGAAGGTATATTCTTCGAGCAATTTTCTCCGAAGATTACAAACGCGTTCGATAATTCTTCAAGTCGTTTCTCTGAGCTGCTGGAAGCGCAGCTTATTCCTGATAAACCTCGATCAAAATACAACGAACGAGTTTTAGATCATCTTCTCAAGTTTTTCGTTTTATTCAGAATATATTTCGCGAATTTTACTTTCTTAATAATAGGGTTTTCATGTAAATTTGTACATTTTCGCAGATGTAATTAAAATTGTGGAAGTGCGGGATAGAAAATGTTATATATACCTAATATGTTATATATACCTAATAAAATGTTATAATACCTAATTAATTATTAATTATTCTTGTTTTTAGTCCGGAATTTTCTAAAACTGCTACTCGTTTCGAAATTACTCCAAATATTTTTAAAACTGACAGCTTTAACTTGTAACGTGAAACGAAAAGAATGTTTATGATTAAATTATCAATCATTTAATCAAAAATCTAAAATTGAAACGTTTGATAATAGGTTATTCGTGAATTGCAGTTACATAATATCGACCAAATATTCCAAATTTTCCACCAATCAACTGCACATATCATTCTACCTGTTCACGAAGTGGTCTCATTCTCTCTTTAGCCGATCGATGCACACTGTCCGAACAATTCATGGGTGAATAAGTCACGCATACGTATGTATGAATTTGTGCCAATGGTTGTTTGCAAATTACACGAATATTCTTATTATTCTTGAGTTTCATGGTGCGTAGGTATTCCACGTTATTATTTTGCCTGACGATCAAAAGAACTGGATCTCAATATGTGCGATTTATCCGTATACAGAGACCAAATAACCCGTTGAATAAATTATCGATCGCGTGAAGTCACGTACAGAGTGTTAGAAAATATATTTTTAATGTCGATTTTAAACGTGCAAGCAATAAAGAAAGTTCGTGTACAAAAATATTGTACACGAATATTGCAAATGTTTTGTACCTAAAGAGAATATGTTATTGTCGACTCCATGATTTTTATACCGTTTTTTTGTGTAGAAAGAAATATTTTATCAAGAAATGTATGTATACAGTATAATATTTATATATTTTATCGTGAAGTAGCTCAATACATTCAAAGACACAAGTCTTTTAAAAATTGATAATAGATTCGTATCCTGTACTATGTATTAGTACAATATCCTGTACTAAATAGCATTAAATACTACTCAGTATTTACTATGTAATTTATAGTTGCAATTTAATTAATATTAATCTTCATACCCAATATTATTAATAGATTTTCATGTATTTGTAGGATTATATGCTAATATACATCTGGGATTACATGCAAAAATATATGAAATATCCAAGGTACAATGTCAGTTCGCTGTAATATTTAACAGTTAAAACAGCTTTTTACCTAAGCTCCGTTTGTTCAACAATATTATATCAAAAATATAAAATTTTCTTTCCCAACTTTAAAACAGATAACGTTCTTATTTCTAGTAAAGATTATTATATTACAAAATGGATTGCATGGAGTTTGATTTTGCAGATTCGATCGTCGCAGTTTTCACATAGATTATCAAACGTCTCACGCATATTTTTCTACGCCCTATATAAGTGACTGTCGAGTGATAGTATTCGATGCCGTGAAAATTCTCCGTTATTTTTCGGCGAGCTCTCGTATGCAAATATTTTGCGAATCGATAAGAGATAAAAGTTTCCGCGGGACGCGGGCGCGTTTCCGTTCTGCAACTTAAATCCGCAACTGAAATAAAACGGGAAACGGAAAGTTGACGAGAATCGATCGAAAACACCGCCCCGTGGCCTTTTAATGTTCACCGTGGCATGGGAAACTGCGACGGTTGTAGCCATTGTAATTAAGCAAGTCGCCGCGTCCGACACATTAATTAAATCGGGAGAAAAGCAGCAGCGCGAGTAAAAGCAGAGTGCTAATCATGCCAGCGGGCATTGGGAACCAGCCGTCACACGGAAATAAATCTTATTGCGAATCGATACGTCTGCGACGACACTGGAATTCCTCTTTGCACGGCAATTTTTCCTTTGTTAGCAATCCGTTGGAACGTTTAATTCGAAACTTTGCGCATAAAAATGTAGGACAAGATTTCAGAAATAATATCGTCTGATCTTTATTTACGTGATATTTAGATTTTAATATCACAATTATATTTTAAATTATAATTGTAATAATATGTTATAATATTGTATTATTATATTATAATTGTTCTTTTGAAACATGACAACAGATATGGCAAAAATATTTCAAAGCCCTTGATTTATAATAACAAGGCGGATGTTTATGAAAGAATTTACAAGATGTATATAATATGTTAAGATGTATAAAATATTCAAAGTATAATATTTATTACAATATGTAATAGAAATTTCTACTTAGAATCGATTTCTTTACATATATTCATAAAAGTACATAAATATCCACGGTTTAATAATAATCAAACAATTTCTTACTCAATAAATCAAAATTTGACAGTTCCGAGTACCCCTTTAATATAAGAATCAAATTTTTAATATTCTCATTTTAATTTTTAAGTAATGTAGTAATTTATTTTAATTATAACATTCTTATTTTTCAGAAAAATGCACGAAAAAATTTGTTTCACCTAAAAATGAAGAGGTTTGCGCGAAAGTTCAAGTAAGATGATTTATTCCGAATTTTTTTAATTTCCTTGGTAATCGGTAAACCGGCGGACGCTCGCCTGAGTAATTTGAAATTTATTCCGAATTTTTTAATCTTCTCAAATCGATAAATCGGTGGACGATATTCTATTCCCATGAATATGGGTAATTTACAATCGCAGATATATCGGAAAGTGACGGAATCTATTTGAATAGATACGATGGATCGTGATAAACCACCCGCAGAGCTGTCTGCTCCGTGATTTCTCATGAATAATCTCATAAATTATATCTTGATTCTTAGAATGATTGACAGCCTTGAGTGTGGAACAAAAATACGTTAGACGCACGTTTCTATGAAATTTCTATGAATTTTTTATAACGTTTCGGGAAGATACTCCTTGGTTCGAACAAACATAATCGTTGTTTTAAACGAATCAATGTCAAGCTGCAATCAATGCTAATCCACATTTCGATATAGATTCTTCAGTTTTATTCCTAAAAAGATAGATTAGTAGATTTTCAATGGAATAACATATGAGTTTAATAATATTCGTAGTTGAACGTTGTATGATCTTTGTGATTCAGTTATTAGATCCAAATAACATTAGAATATACATATTTTGTGTTCGACGATCCTCAGTTTGAAGAATCAAAAAATCCAATCTAAATTCTATTAAGAACGAACCTGACGTAACATCATTGAAGACATTATTAAGTCCTCCTAACCTCTATTGAATCAAATAATTCATCGGCAATCAATATGTTAGAGACGTTACATAAATGTTCCTCGATATTAATAATTTCGCAATTCTGTCATGTAAGACTACGCCACGTGAAATTTAGATAGTCTGATATCCACACTAAAGTTAGGTTGTCCAACACAACGAACCTCGTTACAGCAAGCCTAAATACATAGACTATACCGAGCTAAGCTGTCTTGCTAAATTTGTCCATCCATCGCTTCTGAGAATGATCGTTTCTTTTCGTCCGATCCTCTTCAATCTCGCAGCCTTGTCTCCGAATTTACATTCAGTAAGTTCGAAAACTGACGGCCTGTTTCATCAAGCGGAAACGTTGCTTGCTTTCTGCCTGTTGAGATAAACTACAAATGAATCATTCAAACGATTCTCTCGTTTCGTTTCCACTGTGTCGTAACAATCGTGCCGCTGTTGTAGAGGCGTTGCTCGTGCTGCCGTGTAACAAGCTCCCTCTCCTCGATAAATTTTCCGCCGAGAGTTTACAGGCGCTCCTTTGCCAACGCGTTCCTCGGATTACGTGGGCCTGATAAATAAACCATGCAAGCGCGCGCCGCGCTTTCGAGGAAGCTCGGCGTTACCATTCCATGGAAATTAGCAACGGTAATTTCATTTTCCCCGAAAAACTCCCCCTCCGGAAAATTAATGTGACGAGGAGGGTGCGTTTGTAAATGTATTTGTCTGCTGTTGAATCGGCGTGAAATATCAAGATCCGGAAACACGTGTCGCAGTTTAAATCCGGGTTTCTATGCGTTTTCAAATTTCCATGATTACGATTGAGGAAATGGCGTCTAAATGGAAAATTATTTCTTCTATTTATGGAATTATAGTTAATGCTTGCCGATGCATAAAAATCTGCTAGTCGTAATAAACTGATGAGCATCCTCAGACGTGAAGTCAACATTTCATTTGCAATTTTTTCAAATCAATTTGCATTAGAAAAATTTCCTTTTTCAATATGTTAAAGGAAATCCTATCTGTCTAATAATGTCTTTTCATAGCCATCTCTTCTATCTAAATTTTACAATTTTATGAAATATTTAAAAATGCAACTTTTTAGGTATTGTAATAAACTACTGCATAGTCTATAATGGATTAAAAAACTTTGTTATCTAAAAAGTAACGAAAGATGAAATATTCATCGTTCAAATATTTTATTCAAATAATGGCCAAGCTTAATACGAATCACCTGGTATGTTTCTTTCATCAGGAAGCTATTTCATAAAGAGATCGTAGATTATTTTGTAGAATATACTTTTCATTAATATCATACATCATTTTTGTCACGTTTCCCATTACGTTTCTATTTTATTCTTTTTTTCCTCTTTCTCTAACAAGCTCGCTATAGTACATACAAGATATTAACTTGTCCACGTACATGGCAAGCTTTTTTCATCAACTTGCTGATCACCCAGATTACAAGACTGACTGACAGGTTGGCGTGGCGACGTTTAATGAGATGATTGATAATCGGAGGGGATGACTCGACCACTTTGATATTGGAAACAACGGTCTGCGATGTAGGGTAGGATTGACGTTAATACCATGGTTTGTTAACTGACAAAGCTCAGCTCGCCCCCTGGCCGAATCGTCTATTTGCAGCTTCGTGGTTGTGGGAATCCTTTGTGTCGAACCAATTGACGACAATCGGACTTGAACTTGTTATGATTTGAAGCTATACATTTGTAATTTTAATTACAAACATCTTCGATTCAAGAAACACGCGGTTAGAAGCCTGAACTATATGGACTAGAAACGATTTCAACGTGTTACATAGAAAGTTTATAAACTTTCAACGAAGATTTTCAGATTTTAATGCGCGGTAGATTGACAAATAATATAGATTTTATTCTCAAATTTATTTCTTGACTTTACTTCTTGTTTTCATTTTACAATGATTTGTAAAATGGCTTGTTTAATAATGAGTAGTCGTTGATATTATTTTAAATTAAATTTTTGTTGTATTATATATACAATATAACAATCCATATGTGACTGTATGTAATAATACTTAATTTATTCTTTTATTTAATAACATAATATACATTGTATTATGTATTGATTTTACCACTATACGTTATATCATATATTTATAATACTTTTAACGAAGCTGTTATATTCATTGCTATTTTGTTTATTATTTTTCATTTGAATGGTTGACGTGGCTTCATGAAGAGATTTAATAGATCGAAACGAAAGGCGATTGAATTTTTGTTAATTAATCTTCCTGAAAGAGTTCCGTTCAATTTAATCCACGCGCATTGTTATCGAGCTACTCCATTTAATTAATCCAAACCGGAGCTAGTTTATAATAATCTTGAGTTACAGCGTTTGCTCGATTAAACGTATTCTCACTATTCAGCGGCGATAGGCCTTATAAAACTGACGTAAAACACATCGTCGGAAATCCACTTCTGATTCTATTTTCAATTGCTCGCCATTCTACGTTGAACGTTTGCAATAAGGTCTTACAATATCAATACTTCTCTTACAATTCCATCAACGGTCCTCCATGTTCAAACTGAAACTTTTAAAAGTATTTAAGCTCCGACAACGTTCATGGAATCGATACCTTTTTCATTCCTTTTTTTCATTTTCAAGGCTGCGGTAGTGGAACCATGAAAATTTGTTTGAAACGATATTCTTGGCTAGAATTTATTAGAATTTTCGTTGGAATTTAAAATTTTAATCCTTTTGTCGTTGAATTCGTTACTGTGTTACAGATAAAAATGTTTCATTTCTTTTTTTAAACAGAATAGTTAATTCAGAGCTTTTCTGAGTAAGTTTTTCAATAATAATTTTTTCTGTGATAATAACGATCTGATAACAGAGAAAACACTTTTAATGAATGGACTGAAATTTCATATTTTTATCAGAGGTGAGATATAAATGGAAAATTATTTTGCCTGTCAAGTGTTGCAAGGATTATTAAAAGAATTATATTTTAAACATAATTTTTCCGTTAACGCATAAAACTCCATAGTGTATCATCTCAAACTTCTGTTTAATATTTAATTAAAATTTCAAACAAAATGAGAAAAAAGCACAAATAGGAATAAAAGCGATGATTTATGTAAGATCACATTTTCAAGTATGCAACGTTGCATCGTCTTGGCGAGCATCATGAATTTATGATTATATAAATATAATATTAGATATTAAATTAAAACATGATTCTAATATTTAAAAAATAAATCTACTTAGGTGTATTTGTAAAAACGTAAATCTGCAGTTTAGTAATAACGATCTTAACGCATTTGTACGAGAGTATAAAAACCGATTTAATCAAATTCTTACTGGAAACCAGATCGAAGTATCGATAATACGACGTCCTTCTATTTTATAACAATACTATCCACTCCAGTGAATTTTGAAAAGTATCAACGGAGTATCCCTTTCGTGTATAGTACGGCCGAGAAATATCTTTTTAGAGATTGACGGAGAGCAGAAACTACCAGGAAAGAACGTAATTAAATTACACAATCGCCGATCTCTTTTTCACGACGCGTGTAATCTACGAATGCTTCGAGGAGGAAAATGAATATTTAAATAACTTTGAGCTGTTATGTATGATGGAACATAATTGAAACAGGCGTTCGCGACAGAATTGGAATAAAAATTCAATCGTTTCCGCGAGACTCAATTAAGCGGATTACTGACTTGCCAGTTTTTACTGGATTTTTTCTCATTTCCGTCTGGTCGTGGCGCGTTCAGAATGTACAGACACCGTCTTCTCGAAGCTGATGTTTAAAATTTAAAAGTTACATTAGCTTATTTAAAAATTCAGTAAGAGGAAAATAAAATTTAACTTTGTGTTGAAATCCTCTTTGCAGTAAATGAATTTACTCGAAAGTTACATTAATTTATTTTAAAGTTTAGAGGTGGAGAAACTGTTCAATACTTTGCTTTCTTCATTTTTAGAGTATTGTTTAAAATTTCGATTAAAACAGTCTGTCATTTAAATTAACGCATTAATTTAACGACACTGTCTCGGACTACAGAATGAAAAAATCACTTGAATGTTTATACATTGACTTTCCAGTGATATCGCTAAGTTCTTAGATAACTTATGTTTAACAACTGAAATTCATTTTACATTATACACGTAGTTCATGTTACATTCTCCGTGATAGACATTAATAATGAAATTAAATTAAAAATATCAAAATTAAGTAATCTAATTCTACTTGTTTTGATACTGAATCCCCAATGATATTAATTAACAAAATTATTATTACACGTCGTATGATTAATAATCATACGATTATTTATTCGAAATGTTATTCGAATAATTTATTAAAAATTTTATTCGAATAAAATTTTATTTAAAGAATTTATTCAAAGTTTTATTCGAATAAAACTTTATTCGAAGAATTTATACCAAGTTTTATTCGAAGAATTTACTCGAAATATTACTCGAATAAAATTTTATTCAAATAATACCCAACTCTGGTTGAATCTTCATCGTGTGTACATCGATTAAACATTCAAAGTGAACTTTTAAATAATATTTCTGACTATTCTACTTGTTTAAACATTATCTAATATTTCCAATAATTTACTTGCAACATCTAAATAATAAATTCTCTTCTGTAATTCTTTCTAAGTGTTATTTAAAATATTTAACTAATAATTTATAAGAATCTTGAACAATTTACTTCAAGAGAAATGACGTTGACTTATTGAATGAAATAATTAATTTAATTGTTTAACCGTAATATAAGAATTGTAAAAATTATAAAATAGTGTCTATAAATATTGTAGAAATAAAATAATTTAATTATTAAAAATTTAACTGTTTCAACTGAATTATTCAAATTTTAAAATAATGCATTTTGATGATATATATGTATATTATTTAATAAATTTAACTATTAATTTATAGCAATTCAATCAGTGATTGAACTTCCAAGCATCACTTCATAGTTTGAACAATTCATTTATAATAATTAAATTATATTATTTACAATAACGGAAAAGATAGTTACATAATACATATATTTCTTGCAATTTGAAACAATAAACAAATTTTTATATGTTTCGCGATTACTCTGAAGCGACAATCACTGTTTAACTCGATTTTTGACTAAATAACTTTTCTCTAGATAAATTTCTATTTAATATACATCAATGCAGTAATAACTCAAAAATTAATACCAGGAAAGTGTAAATTTATTTTCAGCCAGTTATAGATCAAAAAATTAATAAATTATTACATTTGACAGTGAAAAATTTATAAAAGTGTAACCTTGCGATAGAAATCTAAAAACTATGGATTGGTATAATAGAAAATGCTGTTTTGAAGAACTAAAAAAAAAAATTATCAACAGTTCCGGGTCATGGACAATCGGAACAATAGATTAACCTTCAGCGATACGGAGAGTCATTACCAACTGAACTTCCGTCGTGTGCACATCGACCAAAATTTAGGAGTGAGTTTTTAAATAATATTTCTGAATATTCTAATTGTTTAAACATTATCTAACATTTCTAATAATTTATTTGCTACAATTAAACAATAAATTCTCTCCTATAATATTTCTAAATGTTGTTTAAAATATTTAACTAATAATTTATAAGAATCTTGAACAATTTACTTCAAGAGAAATGACGTTGACTTATTGAATAAAATAATTAATTTAATTGTTTAACCGTAATATAAGAATTGTAAAAATTATAAAATAGTGTCTATCAATATTGTAGAAATAAAATAATTTAATTATTAAAAATTTAATTGTTTCAAATGAATTATTGAAATCGTAAAATAATGCATTTCAATGACATTTATGTATATTATTTAATAAATTTAACTATTTATTTATAGCAACTCAATCAGTGATTGAACTTCCAAACATTATTTCATAGTGAACACTTCATTTATAATAATTAAATTATATTATTTAGAATAACGGAAAAGACAGATACATAATACATATATTCCTTGCAATTTGAAACAATAAACGAGTGAAAATTTTTATATGTTGTGCGATTACTCTGACGCGACGATCACTGTTCAACTTGATTTTTGACTAGGTATCTTTTTTCTACATAAATTTCTATTTAATATACGTCAATACAGTTATAACTTCGGAATTAATATCATGAAAATGTAAACTTAATTTTAGTCGATAAAAAATTAATAAATTATTACATTTAACATTGTAACATATTCAAGAAACTGTAACTTTCCGATAGAAATGTAAAACCTACTAAAGTATTGGTTAGTATAATAGAAAAATTGTTTTTCGACATACTAAAAAAAATTATCAACAGTTCTGGCTCACTGACGATCGGAACGTAAGATTAACCTTGAACGGTACGGAGAATCCTTACCAATTTAACTTCCGTCGTGTGTACATCGATAAAAAATTTTAGGAGTTTGAAAAAAATTATCAGCTGTTCTGGATCATTAACGACCTACATATATTAACCTTAAGCAGTACGGAGACTCATTACCAATTAAACTTCCGTCGTGTGCACATCGACCAAAATTTAGGGGTGAGTTTTAAATAATATTTCTGAATATTCTAGTTATTTAAATATTATTTAATATTACTAATAATTTATTTGTAACAATTAAACAATAAATTCACTTGTATAACATTTCTAAGTTCTATTTAAAATTTTTAATTAATCATTTGTAGTAATCGAGTCACATTACCAATTAAACTTCCGTCGTGTGCACATCGAAAAAAATTTAGCAGAAAAATTTCAAATACTATGTCAACAATTCTGACTTCAACGATTGGTAAGTTACATGGTTTGGATTCTTTGGTTTCTTGTGTTGGGTTAATACTTGATCGTGATTATTTGAACATGAATACGAGTTCAATTTCCATGGCTTGTATCGTAGTCGCACAAGATATACTTTATTAGTTATCATTCATTAACAGTTACCGTGATACACGTTATATTTTTGCATGTATATAGATAATAATAGTCTAACAATAATATTGCTATTCAGAATTTCTCTTTGAATATATAATTTGGAAAATAATTTAGTCCTTTACTATTAATTAGTCAAACAAGAATATTTCTTCAATATCTCAAATTAGTCATTAGATCGAGCTAACAATTATGCCTTATTTTACGAATACCATTTCTCTTTGTAACAAATTACTTAAATTCAGTACAAGTTGAAACCTGTGTGAGAAATATATGAAACAGTACTGATTT